>NC_133664.1:60310132-60610132 GCF_037893015.1 Macrotis lagotis | reverse complement strand
TCTGGTTGTTCCCCAGGCTTGGGATGTTCTCCCTCCTCCTCCTCCCCATCTCCTGGCTTCCTTGAAGTCCCAAACTAAAATTCTCCCTTCTACAAGATGCTTTTTGCCATGCTCTTAATTCTCCTGCCTTTTCTTGATAAATTGTTCTGTATAGAGTTAGTTTATATGTGTGTGTGTGTGTGTGTGTGTGTGTGTGTGTGTGTGTGTATAATTTGTTTGTTGTCTCCCCCATTAGATTAAGAGCTCTTTTTGCCATTTTTGCATCACGAATGATTAGCACAGCATCTGGTATATAATAAGAGTTTAATAAATGATTGTGAAATGGAGAGAGTCCTGGGTTTGGTATCAGGAAGAGTCATCTTCCTGAGTTCAAATCTGGCCTCAGATACTTACTGACTGTCTGACTCTGGGCAAGTCACTTCACCCTGCTTGCCTCCGTTAGAAAATGACAAAGGATTTCAGTATCTCTGCCGAGTAAATGCCATACAGAGTCATGAAGAGTCAGACACAACTGAAAAGTGACTGAACAATAACTCTAGACAAGAAGTCCTAAAAAAGAAGGTTCTTCTTTGATGTCATTGCCTATTGAAGAAATACTCTTGGGTACCTGAAGATTCCAGGTAGATTTCGATGTTCAGCTTGACATTTTATTACAGGAATTTGAAATAAAGTAATATTCCTTACATTCAAGAAGAAAGTTTATCCCTCTCCATCAGAGAGTTAGAAGAAATGGAATTTACATTTACATTCCATTGTTCCATATAAAGATGTATATGTCCAGATAGACTATGAATTTGTATATGATTATAGCAGAGAAACATTTTTCTAATTTTAAGATTAAAATTCATATTCAAAGTATAAGCTTGAGGAATAGTCAATTATTAGGTATATCATACCTAAGTTTTAAAATGATAGACCTAATATACCTAAGGTCTATCATTTTAAAACTTGGTGACATTTATTCAACATGGGGCTGTAGCAAAAGAGCTGTATTTTTCATTTGAGTCTTTAAAGGTAGTCTCCTTTTAAAGGAATGTGCCTTTTGTTATTGAAGTATGAAAATTCAGTAATATGTAACATTATAGGTTCCTGCCTTTATATTTTCTTTGAATTCAGCATTTACTTTTCTAGATACAAAGAACTAAAGAAGTGGGGGAGTAATTTCATAATCTCATAACATTGTGACTAACATTCCACAAATTAAAAAAAAGTATGAAATGACAAATCAATTGTCCAAAAATTATGGTTCCCCTAGGAGTTGAAGATTTTTCTTTTAAAAGGAGAAAAATTTGAACATGCAAAAATTCATTCTAAGTAGATGTTATTTGGACATCTAATTTAAATTTTTATATCGGTTCTTACTTTAGGAAATCTATTTTTTGCATTATATTTTGTATTATTATTATTATCTTAAAATACTGACTCATTTGAAAACTGTCTAGTTTTAACATGTTATATTCAATATGAGCTTTTCTGAATGTTTGTGGAGTCACACCCCATGTGGCAGCCTCCATGACTTTACTGTAGAGATGAATTTTTGACTCGGTGTTTCAGGACAATTGGACACGTGTTTAAGTGGCAGAGCAGTCTGCCTGTGCCTTGGTCTGAGCCTCCCAGCCACAGTTGGCCCCAGTTGCCCCCCTCCTGGCTGCGACAGGAGCTGCAGACCCCCAAACTCCACCTTGGGACACACAGCCAGAGCAGTGAACCAGTGATGGAGCCGAACTGCCTCTCTGCCCTCCAGATTCCCAGATCCCTTCTTGTGGGTCTGGTTTTATTTTATTTTGAAGCATTTTGTTATAGTTACCATGACTGAAAACCGCGAATCCAAGAGAATTGATAGCCATAACATTGGGTGGTTTTCTGGGCATTGGTGTCACACTGGTCAGAGCTAAGATTGTTACACATGTTCAGTAAAATTTAGATTAGGCAATTTGTCTAATTTTTTTTGGCCTGTCAAAAGGATGTGGTGCTGTGTTGTCATACCCAGATGGTACAAATGAGGAACTAACTAACATTAGATTCATTTTTAATGCTCACTGTTAATAGGACCACATATTTGGAACTCTAATCTGAAAAAAAAAAAGTATGAATTAAAGAACTGTTTTGTGATAGGAAGTAATATTTTACACTCTTGATGTTTTAGACAATTTTATTGCTCCCAAAATGTTTATTGTGCATTTGTTATGTTTCAGCAAATAGGATGATTTGATTTTGTGTGAAATTGTTTTGATACACTAAATTTATGTGGTTCGAATCCTGTATTAGTGTACATCTATATGCAGCTTCAACCTCCCCGTATTCACGGTATGACTTGATACTGCAAGCTTTTACATTTAAATTCAATTTGAAACTTAACCCTTTTCTGTTTCTCAAACTAGATTTCTTAAAGAGTCTGGTTTTTTTTAAACATTCAAAAGTGGACTTTGAGAACCAGAGCACCCACCCCCTTGGCTGTGGCTGCTTCACTGTTCTTAGTAGCATCCTCCAAGGTTCTCTTTAAAATCCCAGCATTCACGCTACCACTTTTTTCCCCTTCTTCCACAAACATTAGAGGGTGAATTTTGAAGGTCTTCTGACATGGAGAAGAATTCCATTTGGGCGTTTTCTCTGAATATCAGCCCCAAGGCTGAAATGTTGCACCCAGATCTGACCCTAGAGCTGGGCTCTCCCCTTGGGCCACCTTTTCATATTGGAGAATTTCTGGGTGCATTGTAGCTGGCTCTCCAGATGAATCTGTTGGAGCCTTTCAGCATGGAGTGGACACAAAATAGAATGATTGATCAAATCCTCCCCCCCATTGGCTATTATTTACTGACTCTTAAGTGGCAGGTTGTATTTATGCCAATTTATCTGCTTCAGGGAGCATTCTTGATAGCAGAACAAAAGTGAAGAAAAGTAGTTTGCTTTGCAAATGAATGCAAATGGAAGAGCCTTTCCGAAAGGCCTTTTGCTGAGGCCAGCCTGCTGATTAGGAGCGAAGCTGCCATTCGGCCTCAGTGAAAAGAGCACGCTTGGCCCATTGATGGCGGGAGACAGTAAAAGTCAGGAAAGGGCCTGCTAAGCTGGCAGTGCGGCCGGCCGGCGGGCAGACAGCAGTGTGGTTGGAGCCCAGGAGGAGAATGACAGGGAGGATTAGTGTCAGAGGGAGGCTGTGCGGCAGCCCCGGAGATGGTCCCTGGGGTCACTCACCTCTGACTGTTGTGCTGGGCTCCTGGATCTCCAGCGCAGGCTGATGGATGGATGGATGGATGGATGGATGGATGGATGGATGGATGCTCATTATTGCCAGTGATCATTAGAAGATGGCTTGGGCTCGAAGGCTTCCTTCAAAATAAAAATTAAGGAGAAATAAGGTTAGATTTAAATAGTCTTTCTCCTTACCTCATTTATTATTATTATTATTATTATTATTATTATTATTATTATTATTATTATCAATGTGGGGATGGCGGCTGCCCCTGGAGAATGATAATTTAACATTGCAAGACAGTACGAATTGTTGTCCCATAATTATTATCTTTTTGCTACCAATTGTCTTTTGATTTGATCAGTTTCTGATTTGACTCTTGATAGTTTTAAGGAAAATGTTTGGAATTTATTGGGTTTTTAATTTAATTTTCTTTTTTCCTTTGTATCCTCTTTATTTTTCTGATGATAGTTAAAATGTTTGGTTTAGATGTCAAAAGCCACAGTGTGCTCAAAAATAAACCACAAACTTTGTGTAATTAAGGATTTGAGTCTCAACATGTTAACCTGGCAGATTCCTCTTTGCAGCCATATCCCCAAATATCATAAATTTACCCACTGGCTAGTTACTTGATCAAAAATAAAAAGACAATACTTTGGGTCCCCCATAAACAGAAAATACAGCTTTGCCTCTCTTCTGATTCCAAACATCACAGAGTGAAAAGTATTTAATTTATACTTTTAAAGGTCTTTGCTTTCTTTGAGTAGAGAACTTTTAAGCTAATAATAACTCCTTTCTTTGTGGTGGGTTGCAGTTTGCAAGGTGCTTTTCTCACAACAATCCTGTGAAGTAGGAGTAGATGTCGTTACCCTGATTTACAAATGATGAAGGCAGAGAAATTGAGTCCACTTGTCCCCTCCCCCTTCCAGCCACCCTGGCTGTATTGAGGTCTTCCGTTCTGCTCGGTCACCCCATTCCTCTACATCACTCCACTCCCCAAATCCTTCTTTCAGTACCAGGGCTCCTCACACATTTTTCTATACAGAAGCATTAGGAGGTACACCATTTCTCCATTCCATACGTAAACATGCACAAGGCTAACTGAACACCAGTGATAAACTTTACATGAGAGTCATTCCTGCCTCTCTTAACCATGGACATAAAGAAGCAACCTGGGCTATCTGCCATGTGTCGTGTCCTGTGGGTCCGAAACAGTTATTTCTTTGGAGCTCTAGTTCCTAAATAGAATCTCCATTTGATTCCACATTAATTCCTAAAATGGGAAATCCTCATAATCTTTTAGAACCGTATTAAAAATGAGCTACAGTTTGCAAGAAGCATTGTGGCAGATGATTTATGAACATTCTTGATAAAACATTTTGGCAAGCTATTTTTCCAATTTCCCATTATTCTTTTTTTTTTAATGTTTTACAGGCACCTGAATGGACAGAAGAGGACCTCAGCCAGCTGACAAGAAGTATGGTTAAGTTCCCAGGGGGGACCCCAGGTCGATGGGAAAAGATTGCTCACGAATTGGGTCGATCGGTGACAGATGTGAGTTCCCTCAGATTTGCATTGTATGGAGAGTGACAAACCAGAACAAGACAGGCTGTGTAGAAGGAGGCAGACGTAGATGGGGTCCGACACTGCATTTGGAGGAAGGCTACCATCCTTTTAGGACCTGGAAGTGAACCATTAACTAACTCAGCAAAAAGCAGATGTCTGCACGGCCCCTGTGCCACCAATAACAGCTGTAACTCATCAGCCGGATGGGGCTGCCAGGCTCGGGGAGGAGGGCTCAGCTACTGTAACCTAATCACAGGAAGACTGGGGGAAGTCAGGGGGTCTAGAGCCACCCCTTCTAAGAGGGAAAGAGCATTCCACTGAAATACAATTAGAGCTCAACTGGATGGTATAGAGATATATAAATATATACATATTGTAATAGATATTTTCATATGCACATAGAGGCACAGAGAGCCTTTGGTGGCTTGTATTAATTGAAGTTAAAAAATTTAATAATACAGAAGGCATTTTTTTGCCTTTTATACAAAATTCGTATCTTTAGATTTAACAGATTATCCAGTCAGATGAAGAGTAAGATTTGCAAAGAATAATAACCACGTCGATTATATCAAAAAGTGTGTGTGAAAACCCTTCTGGTCTTTCTAGAAAATTTGGAAAGGAGGAAGCTTCTTATATTTAAAAAACAACAACATTGTTTTGGGCAGTAGCTTTGGTTAGCCACACTCCATAGATGATGATTATAGAACTGGAGAGGTTAGTGAAGGCAAAGTTTTCAGTAAGTGTTTAAAAGGGACCTTGGAGTTCATCATCTGATTTCCTTGTTTTGTAGCTTAGGATCAAAGAACTGAATTTGCTCAGACTTCCTCAGCCCAAAGAGTCAGAATTGGAACCTTGATTTCTGACTTCCCATTTGGGGCTCTTTACACTACACGTCTACACTTTCCAGTTTTCCTAGTATTTGTCTTGGATCTTGATTTAAACTCAAGGAAAAATCTGACCAAAAAATTAAATGTCTTAGGGTCCATTTGTAATATAGCCAATTAATCATATACATTTAGAAGTCATTTTCCTGGTAAACTTCCACATTTTGCTTTTGGAAACAAATGGGATCTTGGAAAGACTGCTGTCAGATTTTTTTCTGTTTTTGAAGGACATAAATGGACTTGGGTGTTTGGAGAGCCAGATTGTTGGGGTGGGGGAGCCCCATCCCAGAAGCCTCGAACCTTGGGCTCAGAGCCTGGTTCAAATCCTTGGAGCCTCTCCGACTCTTGAGGGAGTCTTTAACCTCCCGAGCATCACATTTCTCTCCCTGTACAAAAACACTAAGTTTGGGATTCTGCCTTAATGCGTGTCATTTGTGCCATTTTAAAAAGCTATAACTGCTCCTCCTAAAGAACTGTTTTAGAGTCTTGACTTGCGCGTTATTTTTGGTTGAAAGACAAAGGTTTGGAAGCAGAGCAGTTAGGATCCAGCCCTGGTCACATTTTTAGGATATTTTGTTTTCTGGGACAGGACAATTGTCTTGAAGAGTTGCCCTGTTTCTGCTGCCAGACTAGAGAAATGTGGAAAGTAAAGAAACTCTCCAAAACTCACTGAAATGGTGAAGAGATACTTCTGGATCTAGAAAGTCTAGAAGGAACAGAGGCTTTTTACATGGAAACTTTCTGGAAGTTACTCAAGAGTGGCCAATATGGTGGTGGTTTGGGGCCTAATGTTGGATAAAGTTATTTATGAAAAGCTTTGGACCCAGGATCAGGAGTAGAGTTTCAGTCCTGCCTCAGAACTGGCTAGCTTTGACCCTGGACAAGTCACTTCACCTCTCTGCCTCCATGTGCCCAACTGTAAAATGGGAATACTACCAGCACTCCCTCCCAGGGTCACTGTGAAGATCCAGTGAGATGATCACTGTAAAGCATCAATAAACACATTACTTTTCCCCTTTTCTGTAAAATAAGAGAGAGAAAGGCTTGATCTCTGAACCCCTTTCTCATCTCTGATCCCCAGGATGCTCTTTTAACTTTTCCACTGATTGGCATCGAAATGAATATGAAATTATTTGAAGAAGGGTTTTTTGTTAGTAATCACTCCCTGAAAATCTCATTAGAGACCAAAATGCTCTCTGCTTTGATTGATAGGAAAGTGCAGGAAAAACAGAGGGACCAAAATAAGATCACGAGACTAAGAAATATTCAGAATGTATGACATGGACCTGATGCCATTGAGAATGGCAGAGTAGTAGTTGGGTGATGATGATCCTGCCTGGGTCTGGGCCTGGCCCAGTCCTGGTTCGGTCCTGGTCCTGGTCCTAGTCATGGTCCTAATACTGATCCTGGTCTGGCCTTAACTTGTAGAGTTCATCAGTTCCCAAAGAAGCCTCACCTGGTGCCTGAGCCAGGGCCTTTTTCCTTTCTCTCATGGAACCGGATCGGCTAGGACAGTTTGACATTGTTAATTAATTTATAACACCAAGACGTTGATAAGGCAGCATAATCGATGGTCCTGAATTTTTTTTAACAGCCCAGATTACCGCTGTGATTTTCTTTGTCATATATGTCATACATACAGGTTTGCTCTGTATTTCCATTCTGTTAGCACCTTTTTCCTAGATGAGAACAGTGCATTCCATTCTAATAGCACAAGCAAAAATTAGCTTACTCAGGCCAAAGTGGAGGGGTTCAGCCTCTGCAGCTTTATGCCAAAGCCAAGCCCATAAAGAGGCAAAGGAGAGCTAGTGGTTTAAGTGTCAGGCTTTTAAATCTTACTTTTAAACCTCAAAATAAGTCTTAACAACTCCACTGGCATTTTAAATGAAAACTGGTGCGCTTTGAACAACAACAGCAATTCTCATCATTTTGGTTGTGTTATTAATCAGATTTATTTTCATCAGGCATTTGATTATGAAAAGGAAACCTTGTTCACTTTACTGTAATCAGAACTCCTGCCCGATGACCTGGTTACCTGGACGGGGCTCCCTGGCAGCCTCCGCACATCTGTTCTTTGACCCATTTTCCTTGTTGAATTGGTAGCTGCAGGCTCAGTTCTCATTCCTACCCTTGAATGCTTAGAGGAAACAATTGACCTTTTTTTTAAAAAATCATAAATTCTACATTTGGATTGTCAGTGATTTAGTGATTCAGTGATTTGGATTGTCAGTGGATTTATTGTGAAAAACCCATTTTAATCCTCAATTAGGAAAGAGGTTTTAAGTGTATTACTGTCAAATTAACATTGAGTTAGATTGCTAAATTCTAACCCAGATGAATACAAGTAATGTCATTAGCTTTCCTTTTTTTTTTTAATTAAGACAAAGCATAAGTATCTTTTAGCTCTGATATACCTAACCTGATAATGTAATGTGACCAGACAAGACCTACCTTAGTCTGGATAAAATGCTTAAAATGTTAATTTATGCCTTTCAGCAAATAATTTTGGTAACCACAAAGGGTACTTAAAATTGTAAAAACAACAGAGGAAACAAAAACTGTCTGGCATGCAAAACAGACTTTAATGTGATTATTAACTGCAGGTTTTCTAAATTAAAGGCAGGGGGATCTCCAGTTTCCTACTTGGGAAGTCATATCATTCACTTGCCTAAAAGGATGTAAACCGATTCTGCTTCCCTTGGTGGCTGCTAATCTCTTGCATTTTGGTTGCGATAACAGACTGATCTGGGATTTGCCTCTTGCTTGCAAAAGGTCCAGGTAGGCAGCAGAACAATAGACAGGTGGAGAGATTGAAGCCGACTTTTTTAATTAGCATGGGGCCACAGGGTGAGGCAAGAGGTGTTCGGTTAGATAAGCTGCCCCATATGTCAAAGAAAAGATGATAAAATGATTACCTTCCTTTGAACTATGTAGCTTTGACTGGTAAGAAGATTCATTTGGAAAGTCAAAGTTTTAGCTGTGGCCCAGTGGATAGAGCACCAGCCCTGGAGTCAGGAGGACTTAAGTTCAAATTTGGCCTCAGACACTGGACACATACTAGCTGTGTGACTTTGGGCAAGTTCCTTAACCCTGACTGCCCTGCATCCAGGGCCTGATCCCTATTTGTCCCCTGGACCCAGATGGTTCTGGTGGAGAAGGTGAGACCAGTGGCAGCACAGCACTCCCTCACTCAAATCCAATTCACATGCTTGTCATGGCATCATCTTCCTGATGTCAAGGTCTTCTTTAAAAACAAATCATAATTGTATTATCCACTTAAAAACAAGATTCAGAGTATGTCAGGGAGAAATGTGAATTATTTCTGGAAACTGAACATAACCTGCTATGTGTAGTCACTAAGGTAGGTCTAGGAATACAAGTGAAAATATTGAAACCATCCCCATTCACATTGAGCTTACATTCTAATGAGAAAGCAAGTATATACAAAAATATATAGAGATATTGTTAATAAAGAGATACATATAAAATATGTACTTAATAAAGTCATATAAACATGTATGTGTGTATATAGACGCTCACAAATATACACCAAGTAATTAAATCCAAGGTATTATGGGAAGGAAATACAATAAGAGTTTAGGGTATAAAGGCAGAACATGATATCTAAGCATTTCAGACACAGGGGATAGGTTGGGGGTCAAGTTGTATAGCGTTTTTAAAAGCTAAACAGAGGAGTTTACATTTTATTCTAGAGGCAACAGGAATTAGATCAGTAGGAGAATTCCATGGACAGATCTGCACTTAAGGAAAATTATTTTGACAGCAGCATATAGAGTGGATGTAGTAAGGAGAGACCCGAGTCAGAGACCATTGTCATAACTTTGGTAAGAGGTGATTGAACCAGGGGTAGCCCTGCAAGTAGAGAGAAGGCATCAGATGGGAGAGATGTTGGCACGGCACGGGAGAAACAGCAAAACTAATCAACTCATTTGGATAGGTGGTGTGAGTGATAGAGTCAAGAGCCCAGCATAAGGCTGAAGTTACGAGCCTGGACCAGAAGTAGTGCCTTTGGCAGAAACCGGGAAGCTTAGAAGAAGCTTGGATTCAGAGAGAAAGTGAGAGGATTTCATTTTAGAGTTGTTGAGTTATCTCTAGGACATCCAGTTTGAAATAGCCAGTAAGCAGTTGGCAGTATGGACCTAAAGCTCAGGGGAGAGACAGAGAGAGGAAAAGACAGAGGGAGAAGTAGAGGGAGGGGGGATTTAAAGAGTGAGAGGGAGAGACAAGAGAGAGAAACAGAGAGTGAGACACATGGGGAGAGGAGAGAGACAGACAGACAGACTGCCATAGGGAACAACGAGATCTCAGGAAATCACTTTGGGTGGTAGCCTCAGTTAAGGGATTGTGATGTAGGTGATGAATCTATTAGAAATCACCCAAAAAGGGGTGACTAGGTGGCGTAGTGGATAAAGCACCAGCCCTGGAGTCAGGAGGACCTGGGTTCAAATCCGGTCTCAGACACTTCATAATGACCTAGCTGTGTGGCCTTGGGCAAGCCACTTAACCCCATTTGCCTTGCAAAAAAAAAAAACTAAAAAAAATCACCCAAAAAGGGGCAGCTAGGGTGGAGCAGTGGATAGAGCAGCAGCCCTGGAGTCAGGAGGACCTGAGTTCAAATCCAGCCTTGGGCAAGCCACTTAACCCCATTGCCTTGCAAAAAAATCTTTAAAAAATCACCAAAAAAGAAGGGTCAGACTGGTAAGAGGTGAACCAAAAAAGCAATATCCCAAAAACCTAGAGAAGAAAGAGTGTCCACTGGTGTCAAATACAGCAGAGAGGTTGAGAAGAATTCAGAAAGGCCATCCTGTTTGACAATAAGAGAACACTGGCAACATAAAAAAGAATGGATTGAGATGGGATAAGGGTGTGATTTTTAAGGACTGGAGAAACTTGAGCAAATTTGGAAGCAGAAAATTATGAAGTAGAGAAAGTTGCTTTCAGAACCTTCACTCTCCATTCTGTTCTTCTGCCTTGGGGGTCTCCCTGTCTTGCTGCAAGTTGTTGCCGGGGCCCAGCCTGGTTTCCCCACTACGGCACCACTCCTCCCATGGGGCCCCTTCCTATGGACTCCTCAAAAAAACAAACTCTTATGATCAAAACTTACTTTCTATCGCATTCTCTCAGGACTTTGGTTGGTGTCCAGTTAGTTAATGTGATACATTAAGCCAAAATAAAGTATTAGTGATAATGACATATTTCATCTAAACTGGACTGTTCAACATTTAATGAGATCTTTTCCTTTTGACTTTACCCATGGTAGCAAATTCACTAAATTATGTATTTCCATTTCAGCAGACCTTCAGGTGCTAACCCAAAAGGAGTAGCAATTTGGAAGATTTCAGGAAATTCATCCCGTTGGTAAAGATGATACTTAGGGAGTAATGAGACTTTTTAAGGTCTCTCAGATTATTTGGTGATCACATCATCTCCCATGGGTTCACGTGTCATCTTTGTGCAGAAGACTCCCAGATTCTCAGGTCTAGCCTCACCTTTCTCCTGAGACACAGTTCCGCATCGCCCACTGCCTATTGCATATTTGCTATTGGATGTCCCTTAGGAGTCATGTGTGTCGCTGAGGACCTCGTCAGCCCACCTGCCCTTTCTTGATGCTCCTCTCTCCTTCACCTCCCACAGCCAGTTGTTTCCTGGGTCTTGTCCCATCCACCATCTCCTTATTTCTTTCCTCCATCCCCCTCTCTCCACTCACAGGGACACTACCCTTGAAAGGCTCCTCCACTCCTCTCCTTATTTTTTCTTTTTTCTTTTCTTTTTTTTTTAAGGTTTTTGTAAGGCAGTGGAGTTAAGTGGCTTGCCCAAGGCCACACAGCTAGGTCATTATTAAGTGTCTGAAGCCGGATTTGAACCCAGGTACTCCTGACTCCAGGGCCAGTGCTCCATCCACTGTGCCACCTAGCTGCCCCCTCTCCTTATCTTTTTTTCTTTTTTAGGTTTTTGCAAGGCAAACGGGGTTAAGTGGCTTGCCCAAGGCCGCACAGCTAGGTCATTATTAAGTGTCTGAGACCGGATCTGAACCCAGGTACTCCTGACTCCAGGGCCGGTGCTTTATCCACTGCACCACCTAGCCGCCCCTCTCCTTGTCTTTTGAAGGAGCCTCCTAACTGATCTCCCCTCTCCCCTGCCCTCCTCTGTACAACTGCAAGATTGAGATTCCTGAAGTAAGGGACCACCTGTGCCGTGCTCCTTCTCAAGAGGTTCCAGGTTTCCAAGTGGCTCCTTCAAACTTCTTTGTTTGACTGTCCCATGGACTAACCCCAGCCCACCTCTCCAGGCCTAGTCCTCATTCCTTACCCTTTCAGACCACGTGGCCCATCCAAGCTGACCACCTGATTGTTTCCCATGCATGATGCTACATCTGTCTGCATGTTTTTGGACAAGCTTTTCCCCTCGCTTAGAAGTCATCCCTCTTCACCTCCGCTTTGCTTCACACTCCCCTCCTCCTCAGCTGATCCTGAGGAGCCCCTTTTCCTCCAGCGCTAGCCCACGGCAACATAGGTATTAGTGTCATTAGTGTCTGCAGTCAGATTCGGACTCCTCTTCCTAACTAGTGCCCCCCCTTCTCCCCAAAAATTTACTTTGTGAATTGTAAACTTTGTAACTATTTTCCATTTATTTATCTGTGTTTGAGTTATTCCCCTCCAATAGAACATAAACCCCCTGAAACAGGCACAGTTTTGGTTTTATATCCCAAGTGCAAAGTTCAGTAACTTGGCTATATAAAGCACTTCATGCTTGTTGAGTGAGAATCTCAAAGAGCAAATCACAAGATATATTTATTGGGGCGGCTAGGTGGTGTAGTGGATAAAGCACTGGCCTTGGAGTCAGGAGTACCTGGGTTCAAATCCGGTCTCAGACACTTAATAATTGCCTAGCTGTGTGGCCTTGGGCAAGCCACTTAACCCCATTTGCCTTGCAAAAACCAAAAAAAAAAAGATATTTATTGCATGAAAACAAAAATTTTAATGTTCCATTTAAAATCAAACTGAAGATACTCAAGTGATGAGTGATCAAAGAGAACCCAGGGAAGATTAGACAGTATTGTTTGAGTAAAGCAAGGGGTCCTAACATTTTTTTTTATCATGGACCTCTTTTGGAATCTGCATCTTTTCAGAATAATATTTTTAAATAATTGAAGAAAATGCCAAATTTAGATTAGAGGTTAACGAAAATGAAGATGTAACTTTTTCCTCATCCAAGTTCGTGGACCTTGTGAAATTTATCCATAGAAAACCCTGGTCTGAGAGTATAGTTTGTATAAAGCTGAGATACTAGCTTAGGTTTGAAGAAGTCTTCCACCAAATTGAGGACTTGGAAGTATCCTTCAGACAGGAAGTCTAAACCTGGGAACAAAGAGTTAGGGATTCTGTTTCTGGTCATCAGATGGAGCTAATGCAATGCATCTGGGCTATTGAGGGAAATGATACCTGTCATTTGAAGTCCTTAGGCCTTTGGGCAGGTTTAGCAGACGGACATGTATTGGTGACCATTTGTCTTCTGGGGAAGCTTAATGGTCTTCTTCAAAAAAGGACAAACATCATACCCTTTCCCCTAAAATTAGTACCAACTAATCCCATCTCCACTTTGTCATAGTTGTTGCCTCTTGTCTCCCCCTTTAGACTGGGAGCTCCTTGAGGGCAGGGCCCAGTGTCTGGCACAGTAGGAGCTTAATAAGTGCTTAATGACCAGTTGACTAGGTGACTGATGATTTTCCCGGATACTTTTCTTCCCATTACAAAAATTCAAAGGGGGGCAAGAGGAAAGCTGTTACAAACCTCTAGTCCCCCACATCTGCAGAGATAGAAGGGAGATCTTTATATCACCAAATATCATGTCATTTCAGTTGTTCTGCTGCTTTTGTTCTTTCCAGTATAATCACTGTTTTCCCCCCTGGTGCTTCCTCTCTTTTGCATAAGTCTATAGCTCTCTTTTCCTTGTGAAGGGCAGGGCCACCCCATGGGTTTCCTCCACTGCGCCGCAGTCCTGGCAGTGGCGCCCGGTGAGCTTGAGCTCTTGAGGCGTGTACTAGCAAGGCAGCATAAACCCAAAAGTGGATGCCACACTACTGTTTAAAGGTCTGAGAGGAAAGACCCTACTAACAGTCCTTTAGGGGACCCGTCTGGGTCAGCCGTGTTGTCGCAGACTGACATTGCTAGAACATATGTAGTGAGTCACCGTTCCGTCTTCAGATATAACATACTGGTGCTTTGCCAGGCATGGAAGAGGTGCCAAGGTTGCTTGCTGATATGGGAGAAAAAATACTGTAGTCAAGGGTCAAGAACTCCCGTAGCACCAGACCACGCCAAAAGTCCTATTTCTTGTCCAATCTGACCATGGGGTAGAATGCTTCTGGTGAAGGCAAGTAAGTGAGAAGGGCGTCTTTGCCCAGCACTTCCCTCACTATAATAAACACAGTTGTCATGGCATCATGCATAGGATGCATGATCCTCTTCATTAAAGGACAAAATCCCCAGCCCTATAAATGGTAGAAAAGACACTGATCTGCATTGGTGAAGGGAGTTTCCTCTTGGGAGAGTTCCCTCCACCAATGGAATCAGAGGTCCATCCCCTGTCCCTTGTGCCGATTTCTCTTAGAGATTCTAAATCATTTTATGATTGCCCTGAGAAATCATTTCTATACTTTTTTGTAGTTTGTAAATTTTTTGAGAACTGCTTTTACATAAGTTATTTCCTTATCTACTTATCTATTGTAAATAGATTTTTGATATTATTTGCCTTAGTTCTCTATATAGTGTATCAGACCTTCATCATATATATTTAATGCAGATTTTCCCCCAATTGATCACTTTCCTCCTTATTCTAGTTGTGTTCATTTTATTTGTGCAAAAGCTTTTCAATTTCATGCCATTGAGATTATATCTTTTGTGATTCTTTATTTCTCTTAGAAATCATCTCACCATAATTGTGGGGAAAATAAGGTTATTTATTTTTGGGGGGGTGTTCTGAATTTTTAATGATATGAATTTTAATATTCACACCCAAGATCCATTTTTAGCTTAGTGGGTTTAAGGTATAGGACTTTGATTCTAGCCTAATTTCTACCAAACTAGTTTCCAGTTTTCTCAGCAATTATGATCAATTCTTCCTCAAGTAATTTATGTTCTCAAATATTTGAGTGTTAAAAGCACAGCAGAAATAGGCCATATTTGATTAACAAATTTATTGACTATATTTGATTAGTATATTGCAAATCCTAGTTTTACCTGCCCAGTTCATCTGGTGGCCAACCCCCCTCTGCTGATGATGACTGAGACTCACATATCATAAGCTTTTAGTCTTCAATTAAAAAGTATTGTATAAGTCCATGAATACATATGGAACCTGATTTTATTCATACCATAATCTATCATATAGAATGAGATGCTGAAAAAATTGTATTAAAAAAAGTATTATTCTTGGTATTCTATGTATAATCCTTTTCTCTCCCTACTAAGGTAGATTATAACAGATTTTTACTCTATCCTCCCATTTCCCCTATTTTCTTAGCACTTTTAGCCACATCTAGTGTAAAGTTGGAGCAATTCTCCCATCAAGGATTCTTGATGAATGGCACTATGCTCTCTTGTTAGAATTCTTTCCTTGGACTGACTAAACTAAGAAGAGGGAGCCTGAAAGAACTTATCCTTTGAGAAATCTTAATTGGTTATTGAGATAGAGAAAGTTCATACTGACCATTTTACACAATTACTACAATAACTGCATGGAGCATATCCGTGATTGTTGTCCATTATCAAGATAAAAGCAACACTTTCCTTCTCCCTTAGTATTTTGCTGCTATTTTGTGGCTATTTCTCCCAGCTCCCAGAAAAAAAATGTGAAAGACAAGGTTTTATTACATGTGGTTTCCGGGCCAAACCACCCAACATCCATGGAATTTGGTATAAGACCACAGACTCAGGGACTGAAAAAATGAACCTTAGAACTAAAAGAAATCAGGTACTAGAAAAGTAGGGAAGTAATGGTCCAGGACATGGCCCTTGGGAAGTTACTGGTATGCTCTGCCATCAGATGTGCCATTGTTTATGTAATTAAGATTGAGGAAGTTGGATGACTCCTTAGTAGATTTCGTCATTTTGGTGATCTAAAAGGTTAAGATAAAACCTCAACATAAATTAATATTATATGTGTAATTATATATAGTATTAAAAATAATAAATTAATAATATTAACATAAAAATTTTTTAATCTTATGATGAAGTGACAAAAACATTTCTATTTCTATCACAGGTTAAAAGTAAGAGGTTTAATACCCTTTCATTATGATTAAAGTCAGCATTATCTTTGTAAAAGTTTATAGATCTGAGAGTCAGAAGGCCTGGTTTCAAGTCCTGGTCCTGGCTTACAGTGGTTTAACTTTTACAAGGTTGCCTCAGTTTCTCTATCTGTAAAATATAAGAGGTTGACTTGATTTCTGAAGCCTCTTCCATCTCAAACATTACATGAACCTTTCTTTGGTGTTTTATATTTTGTGTAGCAATCTCTTCTCCTTCTGGCGAGGCAGATTATCCAGAGAAGTTTTAGAAAGATTGAAGACATATTAAGAACACGAACAACACACTGTTTCCCACCAGGTGGAAACCTGTTTGAGGGCTTTATTTAATGTTCAGGTAACAAATTGCAATTTGGATTTGAAAGCAAGAACATTAAGTCTCAGCAAGTGGTAAGTGCTAAGTTCGAAAAGAAAATTAGCCAAAAATAAATATGAGCAAATGAAAGTAATGAATTTCACAGTTGCATAATTTTCATTATCAGCTTAGGAGTTAAACTGTCACCACCCGTTCTAGGATGATTTTGGAAATGGTGATGCACAGATCACTGTTATCAGTCACTCTAGGCTGACATATTCCATTTCCTGCTGCTTTTCTTAAAGCACCCTAGACCTGGGAGGAGGCACATTCAGGAGACTTTCCTTCTTCTTAAGTATAACCCTTAATTTTCAAGTACATGGTAAGTTTTCTATTTCAAGAAATCTTTAAGAAAAGGGGATGGAGGGTGGCTAGGTTGCACAGTGGATAGAGCACCGGCCCTGGACTCAGGAGTATCTGAGTTCAAATCCAGCCTCAGCCACTTAATAATTACCTAGCTGTGTGGTCTTGGGAAAGCTACTTAACCCCATTGCCTTGCAAAAAAAAAAAGAAAGAAAGAAAGAAAAAGGGATGGCTAATTCTCCAGCTGATAAATGATCAATAATATAAACAGGCACATTCTTCATACATAAAGATTCAGGCTATCAAGTCATATTTAAAAAAAGATACCCTAAATTAGTGGTGTCAATTATCTATGTTATTTTGTGTATTTATTTTTAGAAACATTTCCCAATTACATTTTCCTCTGGTTCAGACAGCATTCAAGAATTTTGCAGACACATGAGGCCAAGTTTGACACCTGTGCTCTAAATTACTAATCATTAGAGAATTGCAAATTACAATAACTCTGAGATTCTACCTCACACCCCTCGAATTAGCAAAGTTAGCAAAAAGGAAAATAACAAATGCCTGTGGGAAAACAGACACTATTGCTGGAGCTTTGAACTTGTCCAACCATATTGGAAAGTAATATAAAAAAGCTAAGTAATATAAATATAGTAATATAAAAAAGCCCCAAAAGCTATGAAACTTTGTATGCCCTTCAATCTAGCCCTACCACTACTGCATATATATCCCAAAGAGATTAAAAAAAAGAAAAAGGGAACCTATATCCAAAAATATTGATAGCACCTTTGTTTATGGTATTAAAAGTTGGAAACAAAATTCGCATCTTTTAATTGGTATATTGCCAAGCAAGTTGCGGTGTGTGGATGTGATGGAATCTATTGAGCCCTAGGAAATGATGATGGGGATGGTTTCAGAAAAACCTGGAAAGACTTGTGTAAACTGATGCAGTTTGAAGAGAGCAGATCCAGAGGAACAATTTAGATAATGACTGCAATATTGTAAAGACAAACAACTTTAAAGCCTTAGGAGCACTGATCAATTGATGACTGAACCATGATCCCAGAGTCCTCTTAATGGAACATGCTGCCCATTTCCTGCCAATGAGAGGAGGGACTCAGGGAAGATCAAGATGTGATTTTCTTAACCAAAGTAAAATTTGTTTTGCTCAACTATACAAGTTTGAAACATGACTTTATTCATTCATATTCATTCATTTATTGCTTTCCCAGGCAAGAAGGTGGGAGAGAGAAAAGGAGGATGTTTCTTGCTTGGGGAAAAACAAAATTAAAAGGAAATAAATAATCTGATGGGAAGATTCAAGTGAAATAGCCTACAACCTCAGCCACCACCTGTTATCACAGAAATTCAGAACTGAACAGAAGTCCCAGAGGCCAATTCATTTCTGAACAAGGGTCCCCATCCACAACAACCCCAACATGTGATCTAGCCTTTGCTTGAAAACCTCTAAAGAGAAGGGGCCTGCAACCTCCCACTTTGGGATCACTCTCATTGTTAGATTTTCCTGACCCCAACCTTCTTTGCATTTTTATAGTTTTCTACTTTTCATTCCACCTTCTGCCCTCCAAAGACCCTCTTCCTTGGTGACTGTCCTTCAAAGACTTGAAAACAGTTATCTTGCTGCTCCCCTACCCCCCCGACATTTATTTTCCTGGCTAAATGTTCATGGCCAGGCTTTGTTTACTTGGATTTAATGCTCTTCTCCATTTCCTTTCTCTGGATGCTCTTCAGCAATGTCCTTCTTAAATTACAGCACTCAAGAATGAGCACACTACTACAAGGCAGTCGGTGGATATTTATTGGATCTCAGCCCCAAGCTGAGCACTAGGGATGCAAAGAAAGGGAAAAGACATTCCTTGTTCTCATAGAGTTCACAGTCAAATGCAGGGACAATACACAATCAGCTAGGGACAAACAAATTATAGGTAGAATAAGCTGGAAATAGCCAACAGATAGAAGGCATGAGAATTAAGAAAGACTTCCTAGGAAAATGATCAGTGTTGGAGGGGATGGGAAAGAACTGGGACATGAGGCACTGTTGGTGGAGATGTGAACTGATCCAACCATTCTAGAGAGCAGTTTGGAACCATACCCAAAGAGCAATAAACTGCGTACCTTTTAATCCAGAAATACCACAGCTAGGTCTATATCCCAAAGAGATTTTTTTTAAGTATTTGTCCAAAAATAGGTATACCAGCTCTTTTGTGGTGGCTAAATATTGGAAATTGAGGGGATACCCATCAGTTGCTATAATATATGAATGTAATGTAATACTATTGTGCAATAAGAAATGACAAGCAGGATGATTTCAGAAAAACCTAGAAAGATGAACTGATACAAAGTGAAGGGAGCAGAACAAGAACTTTATACATAATAATAGCAATATTGTACAGTGAAGAATTGTAAATAGCTTAGTTATTGTCAACTATACTATAATCTAAGACTGTACCCAAGGACTCATGATGAAAACTGCTATCCACCTCCAGAGAAAGAATTGATGTTTTCTTAATACATTCTGAAGCATACTAGTTTTCACTTTCTTTTTCTTCTTTTCTAACTTTTTTTGTTCGAGTCTTCTTATACAAAATGACTAATATGGAAATGTTGTGCATAATTGCACATGTATAACATATTTGATTGCTTACCATCTCAGAGAAGGAGAGAGGAGAAAGTTTTTTTAATGTTAAAAAAAAAAAGAGACCATAGAAAGACGTTTTGTAGATAGTAGGGTGGGTATATTCCAGATGTATATAGTCTGAGAAGAGCCAAATATAGCAGAATTGTTTCTTTATTCCTGAAAGTTGTGACTCTCCAGATTACTCAAGAGCCCACTTGCTCTTTTTGGTGGCTGTATCACTCTGCGGGCGCTATTAAACTTGTGGTCCACAAAAATCCTCAAATCCTTTTCAGACAAGATTGTCTTTTCATACCACCCTCCTTTCATCCTTGGAAAGTAGATTTAAAAAAAAAACTCAAGTGAGAGACTCTATGTATATCTCTATAAAATTTTACCTAACTTGACTCTTTCCAGTTCCCCAAGCCTGCCACAATTTGTGTATCCTGATGTTCCCAGCTTTGTAGCATTTTCAGATATAATATGGATATCATATATAACTTCATCCAAGACACTGAAAAAGATGTTGAGAGGACCGGGTAAAGAGCTTGGCTCACTCCCTCCATTTGGAGACAAACCACTAATAACAGCCTCTGAGTCCAGCCATTCAATTATAAATGCAGCCAATTATACTGTTATCCAGGCCACATCTCTCCATAGTCTCCACAACAATAACATGAGATATTTAGATAAATTTAGGTAAAAAAATCTAGGTAAATTCTTATCTACCACATCTCACTGCTCTGTCCATTTAGTGTCCTTGTCAAAAGTGGAAATCATATTTGTGTGGCATGACCTATTCCTGAGGAAGCCAAACTAGCACTTTAGCAGTCACTTTCTTCTAGAACTTTGCCAGGAATTGAAGTCATCGTTCCTGGCCCATAGTTGTCAGATTCTCTTTTATTTTCTTTTTTTTTGAAAATTGAGATTTTTGGCCTCCAGGCCTGCATTTGCTTTCCTATGATCCATCATCTTTTCAGTACAATTGACAGCGGCTCCATCATCATATCTGAAAGTTCCTTCCATCCCCAAGGCTGTGGTTCATCAATGCCAGAGGTCCTTGCATTCATCAAGGGTGTGGCTTTACATTCTCATCTCCTTGCTAATATTCAATAGCCATTTTTGTTCAGTCCTTTCCAGTCCAAATTGTTAATTATCTTAACTCGTTCCCTCCAAGCAGCAATGTTGTCCCTTTTTGATCCTTCTCTCTCCCCATCATAACTTTAGGAAACTTTATGTTGTCCTAGTGCATAGTGCAACTCGTTCTGAACTTTCATATTCCTGACATGCTGCTTCTTGTACTGAACCACGCTTTTATATTCTTCCACCTCAGAATCCATTCCTCCTTCTCTCTTCTTTCTTATAACTTTCTTCATTTCTTCAAGATTCAGCTCAAGCACCAACTTCCACATGAAATATTCTTTTAGGAAGCATTTTTACAGTATCTACTATGTATCCGCTAATATTCTTAGACCATGGCAGGGGCTGCTGGATTGGGAAGAATAGTAAAAAATACACTCTCTTGCCTCAAGGAAACTATAGCCTTGTTCAGTTCTCTGAGCCTTACAATAGGAACACTGTTGGGACACCAGATGGGGAAGGAACTGGAGCAGTAGCCCCAAGCATTGCCTACTGAAAGTTAGCCAAATAAGCATTTCTAAACCAAAGAAAATAGATTTTGGGTACTTAGGAAGGCTGTATAGCCTAGCCTTTTTCCACATTCCTACTCTGAATCTTTCTATTACCTCCTTTGCCAATAGGGACCTGCACCTTTTTCAGATAATGGCTCATAATTTGCGAATTGTATGTTCCCTATCCTTTAACAACTTATCTATTTAGTAATGAATGGTTCTTGATAAAAATAGACTTATGTCAATTCCTAGAGATTTTGAATGTCAGACTTTTGCCAGAAATCTTCCATACAAAGATTTCCCCTATCCATATCTTTCCTTTTTATTCTAGTTGCACTTACCTTTATTTGTGCAAACATGTTTTTTTTTAATATAGTGGTAGTAAACTATCTTGTTTCTCAGAATATTCTCTGTCATGTCTAAAATTCATACTCTTTCTAACATTGTAAGATATATTATTCTTGCTGCTTTTGTGATATAATAATTGTACTCTCATATAACATAAGACCTTGAAAATTATCATGTCCTAGGTACTACACAAAAATATCTATACAAATATCTATATAAATTCATTTTTCCAGTGTTTTATTGATGATTTTAGAGTTTTTTGTCATTATTGCTTCCTTATAATTTTCCCCCTTACTGCAATACTCCCTTATAACAAGACCGTGTCTGATAAAATATCTTATTCCATCCCAATAGTCCATAACCTCCCTACCCAGAATAATTACATATTCTTTCTTATCAGTCCCTTGGAATAAAATTTTGTCATTTAAATGAACAAGATTCTTTGACTCCCCTGTGCCAAGACAAAGAAATAAAATTTCATGGGTCAATATCATATAATGTATCTATATACATATAGTGCTGGATAAACATTTGAGTGGATAGATAGATAGATGGATGAAATGACAGCAAGCTTTAGAGAGTATACATATCACTGATAAGATATGAGGAACTGTCTAAAACTAGAGCTGACATGGCTCTCGATGTGATGGAAAGATGCTTCAGTTGAACAGAACAGAAATAAATGCAAAGTAGTAAATGAGTACAATAACCTTGTGTTTGGAAAATGTAAAGATTTAAGCTCTGCTGAAAAGAGATCACTATTTGGTTAAAGAAATTTGTTGGGAAAACTTGAAAGCAGTCTGGTAGAAACCAAGTTTAGAACAATATCTTACACCATTCATCAAGATAAGGTCAAAATATATACATGACCTAGATATAAAAAGAGATAAAAGTAAATTAGAATTACGTGAATTATATAATCTGTCAGACCAATGGAAAGGAGAAGAATTTGTGTTTAAACAAAAGATAGAGAGCATTTGATTATGTTAAGACTTTGTACAAATAAAACCAATGTAGTAAAAATCTCTACAAGGCAAAATTTGAGGGGAAAAAATTTATAGAAAGTTTCTGAGTCAAAGGTCTCATATCTCAAATATATAGAGAACTTTAACAAATTTACAAGAATATGAGCCATTTCCCCAATTGATAAGTGGTCAAAGGATATAGACAGGTAGTTTTTTTAGAATAAAAGCTAAATATAGTCATATGAAAAAATACTCTAAATCCTTATTGATTAAAGAAATATACCTCATCCCTATCAAATGATAGGAATAACGATAGAAGAGGAAAACAGTGAGTGTTGAAAGGGATAACACTAACCTGGTGTTGGAATGTTGAGCTGATCTAATCATTTTGGAGAACAATCTAGAATCATACCACCAAAATTATAAAATCGTGTATGCCCTTTGACCCAGCAGTACCATTACTAGCTCTATTTTCCCAGGTAATATGTATCCACAGTGGTCAGGGAAAATAAAACACTTATGAGTAAAATAAGCAGAACCAAGAGAAGCTTTTATATAGTAACAGCAATATTGTTCAAAGAATAACAGTAAATGACCAAGCAAGAAGCAAAAGTCAATCTCTACAGGTACCTGATTGTCAAAGGAAACAGCTGTTTTAGCAGAGATGTTGAGGTTCAGAGGTAAATCTCTTTATTTTATTTTATTTAAGGCAATGGGGTTAAGTGACTTGCCCAAGTTCATGCAATTAGTTCATTACTAAGTGTCTGAGTTCAGATTTGAACTCAGGTCCTCCTGACACCAGGGCTGGTGCTCTATCCGCCGTGCTACCTAGCTGCCCCTCATAGGTTAATATTTGACATGCCAGAGCTCAGAAAGCTGCACAAGAAGATTTTTCCTCCTGATTAGTCAATGTGCCACAAGAGCTGGTTTTTGCCTTCCCAAGAAATAAAAATAGAAAGATCACTTAAATGAAAGGAGGAGCATCTGATAGGTTCTGTCTCTGACACTGGGATCTGAAGGATATTTGAGACTCTCTCAGTAAGAACAATATATCACAGAGTCCTCAAATCAGTTCTGTGACTCTAGAAGAAGTCTTGCCTGTGATACTATCTCAGAAACCCTATACTCAAGTGTTGAACAACTCTCTGAGATGCAGTTTTTTGTTGGTTTTTTTTGTTTTGTTGTTTTTTTTTTCCATTGGGACTAGTTTACTGTGAAGACCAATTGGACAGGGAAAAATATATCAACAGCACTTTGCACCTAAACTGGAGCCCTTGGGAAAGGACTGCAACTTAATCCCACAGTCTAGAGGAACCTCTTCCTAATCACCCTTAATTTTAGAGACTTCCCCAAATGAATCCTTTCAGATTTCTCCTGTTTTTTCAGAGGGCCCCCCTTAGACTGTCAGCTCCTCGAGGCAGGGACTGTCTTTCGCCTTTCTCTGTAGCCCCAGCACTTAGCACGGTGCCTCACTTAATCTGTGTTCATCAATGATTTAAGAAGAGCAAGCCAGGACATTCACTCATCAGAAAATTGCCAATGCTCTTCTTCCAGAATCGTGCAGATGACTTTCTAGCCACCTATATCCTACACCTGCTGCAGGGTGTGCTGTCAGCAGCTATTCCTGATTTCTGTATTTCCGCGTTGAAATACAATGGCATTTCAGCTGCATTTAGGCCCTTAGCAGTATAGCTCACAATTAGCTGAAGTCTAAACTTTAGCGCGTCTTTGTATGCAACTATTCTCCAGCAGAACCTCTCCTTGGCCCAAGCTTTGTGCATGCTTTTGTCCTCGCCAATCTGAATTTCTCTTCGCCACAACTCTTGGTACAGTTCTCTCTGAAGACAGAGGTAGGTGCTCTGTTTCTCCTTTGAAACATGTACACACACACTTGTAGCTTTCTTTACCTTGGACAAAATTACAAAGTTCTTTTCAAATTTAACTTCCCTGATTCTTTTCAAATTGATACAGAATAAAAAAGGAAGAAAAAAGCAATTAAAATATCACTTTAGGGAATGATTGATTGTTACTTTTCTTCTACGTGGACATTTCAATTTAAAAGTTAAGTTAGATCTTGAGGAGTTCAGGGGGGATGGGGCTTCCAGATCTGGGTTACCCCTGGGGGTGCTCTTGGTGAGGACACTGCATACTGGTACCTGTCCTGCTGAGGACGGCATATTCAGGGCTCTGCCCAGGGCCCCACTACCAAGGTCAGAAGATCCTTCATCATGCTGTCCTTCCAGCTTATCATCCCGTCTCCAGCATTGGTTTGATGTGTTAGGATTTCTTTGGAAGAACTGAGACATCCTTCTCTATTTCCTGCTTCCATTATTATTCTGAACAACGTGCATCCCAACTACTTATAAAAATTCAGCCTCAAATGTTTTCTTCTTTTTCCTCTATGCTTTTTGTTAGGAGGAAACCTACTTTTGGACTGAATTAGGATCAGCTTAAGGAAAAAAGTAGATATATAGATATATAATATATATCTTTGGTTTGTGTATTTTTAAATGGTGTTTTAACTTTTATGAAGTAACTCACTGATAAAAATATTAACTGGTACATTGAGAGAATATAGTATCATAAGACCTTCACTGGACAGCTGCGAATGGGGGGGGGTCTGAATCCCAGGCCTGTTTGTGTCCCCCACCAGCTGATTGGCCTTGGATAGGTCATTTTACCACAATGAGCTTTTTTTCCTCACACACATATAGGACAGGTGGAACTCTCTGAAGTTCTGTCAAAATCTATAAAAACATGTGGAATCTCATTGACTTACACACAAAAACAGATGTCATCTGACACATCCTGGATCTGAACTTTAAACTCCATTTGTTAACACTCAGCCATTTCAACTAAGATATTTTGCTGTTGTGTTTTTAACAGGTGACGATGAAAGCCAAACAGCTGAAGGATTCTGTGACGTGTCCCCCAGGTGCGTGTTAAGTCTGAACATTACCATAGATACTGGCAGCTGCTTCCTATAAGTGATTGATCCCTTCTCCATTAAGGTTGGGACATACATAGGTATTCAGGACAGGGATCCATCCCATGCCTAACTTTGGCTATAGCATCTAGCATGAAAACACATTTTATTTTTTTCAATTGATATTTCATTTATTTTGCCAGTTACATGTTATGAAAGTTTTTCAACATTCATCCACATGCATATGCATATTTTTAAGTTAGATAATTTCCTTCCTGGGGTGGCTAGGTGGTGCAGTGGATAAAGCATCGGCCCTGGAGTCAGGAGGACCTGAGTTCAAATGCAGCCGCAGACACTTAATAATAATTACCTAGCTGTGTGGCCTTGGGCAAGCCAATTAACTCCATTGCCTGGCAAAAAAACAAACAAAAAAACCACCTAAGATAATTTCCTTCCACCCTCCCTTCTCACACTTCTCCCCACTACAATAACAGTCTGGTAAATTTTGTACATACACATTTGTAAAAACACAACATTTCAAAAAAAAATAGAGGGAACATTTGTCTCTTTATCTACATAGTAAAGAAGATGACCATAAAATAGAGTGGTGTGTGTATGCATGTGTGTGCGTGCACACACACACACACACACACACACACACGAAATAAAATACCAAAAAGATATTTCCTCCCCAGACTCAAGAGTATTTCTTTGGCATCTCTCTGCTTGGGGAGACAGGAACTGAAGGACAAAAGCTGGGGGTCTCTTAAAGCCCCATTCTGACATCAGGTCTCCTAGGCCTGTGGCCAGCCGAGCTCTGGTCTCCACAATGCCCCTCGATGGAGGTGACCTCTTCTCTCTCCTGGCGGCAGCAGGAAGTGGATTGGTTTCCCCTGCCATATGGAGGGGTTATGGGGCTGTCTGCTGGCTGGCCCCATTCTGTGTTATGTGAAGCAGGCTCCCCTCAAAGACATGACCCCAAACGACTAATCACTAGCTGTTTTCTCCAGGGGATGGATTGATTGTATTTTAATATATTGAAGCAGTTTGGGGCAGGAAACTCAATCTGAGCTTTTCCCATTTCCTCCCAGTAGCTTGCCCCCCCCAAGTAGGAGGAGAAGGTAATGGAGACAGGTAATGGAGATGAGGTCCATGCTCCTGTTCCTCGAAGCCAGCCCCTCGGGTCGGGGACTCATTTACAGGAGAAAAATGAAGAAAAGAGGAAATCTAGAAGAATGAAATAATTGCCCTCTGGCCACATATAAATATTTTAATCTCATAAAGGACAAAGATATCCAGCACACACACACGAACACACACACACACGGATAAGTTAATGATAGGCAGATTGATTGATTGACTTAATAGCCTTAAAAAGTTTTGGTTTCCTGTGTGTTGCTGCTGAGCAATCTTGGAGAACCACTCTTTCCCTCCCCATCCATGCACAGACACCCTCTGTGGAGGCCTTGCTCCTATACACTTCCAGCTGTTCTGCTTATGGAATTAGGGCTCCAGGCGTTCTTGGCCTGGGCAGTGGATCAAAATAGGTGTCACGTGAAAACTGCTTCCCAAAACTTGCACCTGGCCATGAGCCAAGCACAAACCTGCCATTTTATTGGAGATCAAATATATAGTAATCATTAATAATAATAATAATAATAATAATAATAGGTTGCTAAGCCAGGGTGGATGCCAAGGCAGCTGATCTTTAATCCCCTTGTCCTTCAAATTCTGAGTGGAAATGTTGGTGATCCCATCTACAGACCCCTAAGATCCCCTCTTTTCTTATGTAATAGAGAGGAACCTAGGGCATGAGAATAAGGGCCAGCAGTACCTTGTCCTTATTAAAGGGGATGAGGGTCTTGGGGTGCAGGAGGACCACAACCTATCTTCACCAGGATGTCTCACCAGCACCTACCCAGGTGTGCCAAACTGAGCCTATCTTGCTCAAAATACACAAAGACAAACAAAAAGCAACATCCTTGTTCCCCCTTCTGGTTCCCCTAACTCTGTTCAGAATTTGGTAACTGACTGTTTCCTTCTCCTTTCCCACACATCAAGCCCTGCTTTGTCCACCTCTGGATCCCTCACACTCACACAGATAATCCATGTCCCCCATTTGTTCCTCACCTCCATTCTCTGTCCTCCAGTCTGTCCTCCGTAGCACTCTCAGGGCCCCTTCTTCTGTGCAGCTCCACGTGCAGATCACTCTTGTGCTCAGAAGTCCACAGTGGCTCCCTATTGCCTGAAAAAGAGAGTTCAGATTCCTTACTCTCATATGAATGTCCTCATGTTATCCAGTGTTTTCACTTTCTCTCATCCTGCTTCCCTCTGATGGACGTGTCCCCACACCCCCCATTCCTACCTAATGGAATCCTGCCCAAACTCTGAGGTCCTCATCAAGTGCCTTCTCCATGGAGCTTCCTTAAATCCTTCCTGACCCTCATCCCCACCAGTAGCCCCCCTTGACCTCTCCCAGGCCTTGGTTTGCACCTTTTTCAGAACTGATCCTCTAATAGTCATCTTATCACCAGGTTACCATCTGAATTGCAGCCTTCCACTAGCTGGGGAGCTCCAGGAAGCAGGCCCTAAATCTATTGTATTCTTTCAATTTTGAATCCCACCCCCATGTTCTCTGGTTTAGGAAATACGGGGATTCATGGTTCTCTAAGGAGAAGCCAGAAATCAGAGAAAAAGAGATACAAGTTGCCAAGCAGCATCCAGGAGGACGTTTCCACACTGGAGCTCCTTAGACCAGTGACTACTGAAATCCTAGCCAGGTCAGATAGGTAACCCGCAAAGCCAGACTTAGAAGCACCCCTTGCAGTGGGGTGCCCCAAACCTGGAACTACTTCCACGGAGTGTGAATGGTCTCCCGAGTCTGAAAAGGGAAGCACACGTGGAGCCTCCCACCAAGGCCCAGGGGACCAGCTTTCACTTTGAAAATATAAAAGCAGTGAAACGTAAGAGAATATCTGACAATACTAGAGGGCTCCAGTTGGAATGAGCCACCTCAACCCAGAGGAAAGGAGATGTAAAAACCTTGTAGAGGAAAGATTGCTGCCACATGGGAGGCAGAACAGAGCACACCTCGCTGATGAGCTGGAATTTTAATTAAATTATTTAAAATGACTCAAACAGCTTTGTCAAAATGAATCCGTTTCTATTTACTGGCGCTGCACACACTAGCAGGCGGGGTGGCATTTTCTTCATCATCACCATCCTCTCGCATTTATATGGGAATCACGAAGCTTTTCCTTCTCAGGGTTGTTAGGATCAAACGAGATATTTGTGAAGCCTGAAGCCCAGGGCCGTATATGTGATCAATAGGGATTATGATTATGATTATGTTTTTAAAGTGTGGTTATTGTTGTTATCTTTCATTGTTTTAGCAGAAGAGCATTTCAACTGACCTGGGATTTATGGCGTCAGGAAACAGAAATTTGATTTCATTTTGACAAAATCGTTCTGGTCATTTAAATAATGTAGCTATAATTAGAATTCCAGCTCATTAGTGACAAGCGTGCTTCTTCACCTCCTTAGCAGCCAGGAGTCACTTCCCATTCACTGAATCCCTTTCTTGGTCACCTCCAGGGGTCCGGCCCCCATCTTAGCTGGCTTTCTCTCGCCCACAGGTATGGTTCGGCTTTCTGAACTCAAGTCCATGGCCCAGAATCCCAAGCCCCCCAAAGCCACCATGACTTTGTCAGACCACCTCATCACTCAGAGAGAGGAGAAAGAGGCAGCAGAGGAGGAGGCTGAGGACCCCAGGGACGTCCAGGGAGACCCCGGTGATACGGTGGTGCCTGAAACCAGGCCCCGGAGACGCAAACCTGTGGCAAAGGAGGAGGCTGAGGAGCGGCCCAGAGGGAAGAGGCAGAAAGACTTTGACCTCAACGAGCAGGAGGAGGCCAGCGATGAGGAGGAGGCTCGGAGGAGGGCACGTAGCCGGCCCCCGGCCGAGGAGCTGTGGACGCAGAACCAGCAGAAGCTCCTGGAACTGGCCTTACAGCAGTACCCAAAGGGAACGTCTGACCGCTGGGACAAGATCGCCAAGTGTGTGCCAGACAGGTCCAAGGTCAGTGGCAGGGGGAGGCAAGGGGGGAGGTGAAGCCCATGCCAACCGGGACACAGCCTGGGTCGAGGAAACTGTGTCGTTATGGCCAATCCTGTTGCCTGTCACTCATCACTTCTATTTAGGGCTAACTACTTATGTCTCTATAAATAGCCAGATCTATTATTACTCCTCCATCACCTTCCCATCTCCTTCTATGTGCTTCTTATAGCTCAGTTAATTAGAACATAACGTTAATGAAGTCAAGGTCATGGGCTCGGTCTTCTTAGAGACCAGAGAAAGCAGTTCAGAAAACTTCCCTGACACCCCCCCATCCCCGGTGCCCCCACAAGCGCATACCCTCATCAGCTGGCTGGTGAACATTTGCAGTTGTCTCTAAGGAACGGGGCTCTCGCACGACCATCAGGAGGAACCTGTGTCTGGCATTGCCAAAAAGGCTGGGCTGGAGACCAACAGGCCAGGGTTCAAATCATCCTGTGTCCTGGACTGACTCAGTTCCTCATCTGTAAAATGAAGGAATTTTAACTTGGGACCATGAACTTTTAAAAAAAGATCTATTTGATAGCTGTATTTCAATATAATTGGCTTCCTTTGTAATCCTGTGTTTCTGTTTCCTGCATTTATGTTTCTGAAAAGGGATCCATAGGTTTCACCAGACTTTTTGCCAAAGGGGCTCAGGCCACAGAAAATCTTAAGAACCCCTGGACTGGCTGATCAACCCTGCTACAAAACCCAAACAGCTAGATCTGTCATCATCTTTGAAAGGTCTAGACGTGTGGGGAGAAAACAAAAACTCTTACAAAATCACAAGCCCTGAATCCAACTGTATGTCAGAGGGCATCCCCACAGTCCTAGTGGATCCGCTGATGTAAATTAAGCATAGAACCCCTCACGGTGTTTGACTTCTGTGACGAAGGCCAGAAGTAGAATTACATATCCCAGTCAGCTTCTGCAGCCCCCCAGAAGGCTCAGCTGGCAGTCCCACGAATCTTCCAGGTGGTTGCTTCGGTCACAACTGCCTATAAATGACTCCCACACGCAGACTCTCAAAGAAGCAGGGCCCTCCTCTCGGGAATGCCCCTTCCTTGCTGACAGAGCTTTCAGGGGTGAGATACTGGGGTCTTTCTTGATCCAAAGGGAGTCCCGAGTGTATCATTTATTGTAATAACAGCTCTTGGCTTGTAGCTGTATTCAAAGACCAGACCTAAGGCACCTGGAACACTCTCAGATATCAAAAGAACAAATCTCTGTTCTGTTGGACGCCCCTATCACTTAACAGCCTCTGGGCAAATTGATGTTCATTTAAATTCTTGGTTTTTTTTTTTTTTAATTGAAGTTCTGTGTCAGAAAATCTAGCTTGTGGCTATTTACGGGTGTAAATGCAAAGACCCACTTAAAAAATAATAAAGTTGAGCCTGCTTCTCGGGCCAAACTGGGAGAACAGGTTGGCCAGGTCTGGGCCCCTTGTTTATTGGAAATAGATTATTTTCCCCTATTTCTGCCTGACATCTGTCCACATCTGACTGGGAAAGTCACTTGTAAGAATAAGCATATTTGCATGTGTGATTAGTGCACACTGATTTGAAAGAGGAGGTGATTGGGAGTGGCTAGGTGGTGCAGTAGATAGAACACTGGCCTTGGAGTCAGGAGGACCTGAGTTCAAATCCGGCCTCAGACACTTATTAATGAACTAGCTGTGTGGCCTTAGGCAAGCCGCTTAACCCCGTTTGCCTTGCAAACACCCTTTCCCAAAAAAAAGAGGAGCTGGTCATCCTGACTTCTGTAGATAGAGACCCAGAAGCCACTTTATCCAGATATTTTCAGTCCCTAGTTGGAGTTAACTTCTTAAAGCTTTGTTCATCCTCCATAGTGTGGGCTACAGGACCAGGCTCTTGAGAGGCTGTGGATCGCCCTCCCTGTCATCCACCTTACCTGAAGATGGACCCTAAAGAAAGAAGATGGGACAGGGGAGGGAGCCCACAGCTAGATCACCAGTAGAGGGGAGTTGGGCCAAGCTTCCCAAGTGGGTTAGTTACTTGGGGAAGGACGTCCTGGAGTAATGTAATGATCACCCACATTCCTGATTTCAAGAATTTATGTAACCATGACTGCTTTTTGTATTAGTTTGGGGTTTTTTTTGGGGGGGGGTTAATTATAACAGGGGCAGGGAACCTCCAAACCATGGCCATATTGGTCTGGTGATGCCAAGGCAACTGCCTGTGGGGGCTCAAAATTCAATAAATTTTTTATTGAAATAAGTTTTTAGAGATGAATTAATTAAATGTTTAACCAAATATAGCCTGCTAATGATGTTGTGAATATACAAATTGCCCTTGACAAAATAAAAGTTCCCCACCCCCTCCCTGAGCTCTAACTTGTTAGATCCTGAAGAGGCCTTCAGATGAGGGATCTCCTCTATAAATAAAGATTTATACTGGAAAACTAAGACAAAGTTTCCAGGGAAGGGAATTGAACAATCAGTTATTCCCACCCTGGACATAACCTCCTTGAAAGCCCCACACGAGGATGTGAAAGTAAATATTTTCACCTTTCTCCCTACAGGAAGAATGTGTGGCTAGATACAAGCTGCTGGTCGAACTAGTACAGAAGAAAAAACAAGCCAAAAGTTGAATCTTCTGGAAAGAAGAATTTTCCTTTCATTTTCCAGAATGAGAGAATATTTTAAACGTCATCTACAGTGATTTGCATTTTTGTACCTCAGTATTTCTATACGTCATGTGCCTTAGTAAAAGAAATTACCAATAAATCTTATGCCATCTTGCTTCAACATTGTGTTAAAGAAGCTAAACTGTATTTTTGCATTTGGAGAACTATTTATCTAACATGTCATTGTAAAGAGTCAATTGTTTTGGAAAAATTCAGACTAATAGTTTCCTACTGGTTTAAGACTCTGTGTGTGTGTGTGTGTGTGTGTGTGTGTGTGTGTGTGTGTGTGTAAACATGCATCATGCCAGTGTGAAAAGGAATATATGTAAACAATAAACTGATATGTGTCAAAAATGGGTTTCCTCAGAGCCACAGACATCCTTGAAACACTCAGTGATTAGTATCTGCTTCATACTTTGAGAGTATTAGATGGTGACTTTATAAAAAGCCCCGGCCCTTGGCTGTGTAGGGGAGGAGGTGTCGTAGGGATCTGCAGTTGATGTCGTGATCTTCGAGAGGACAGGGTCTCCTTGGCTTTGGTAGTGAGCCAGGAGGAGGCTTTCAGCAAACAAGGCCTCACCAACAGAAATGACATCCCACCATCAGTGGCTAGCCCTCGTGGTCCTTGGCCAGTCAGGATGTATTCACTGGTCACGTGTTATTTTTACACATGGACGATTTCTCTGCACTGTGTCCCATTAGTCTCTCACTGGTGTTTTTTTTTCTCCATCCTATTCTCAGAATGCCAGCGCCTCCTCACTACCCACTCAATTCTCAGACTCTGCTTGAATGAATGACCAGATTGTTGACTGTCATGGTTCTGCTCCACCAACCTCCAGGATACCCTCTGTCACCGAGGAAAAGTGCTTAGCGGGCTAAGCCCATTGAGTTAGAAAGAGCACTAGACAGTCAGCTGCCAAGCCTGGGGCCACCCAGTGGCCAGAGGCCTGGGCCTGACTGGGCAGTGCAGCCTTGTGGACAGTCCACTCTCCCACGTTGGCAGTGGGCAAAGGCAAATGGAAAGTCCGACGAGTTTGCGCATTCAACTAGTTCTCTGCTTCTTCTATCTGGTCACAAGGTCCTAGACTTATAGGACAAGAGCTGAAAGGCCATCAAAGATCAAGACCCCGGCATTTCAAATGAAGAAACTTGGACTCGGAGACATGAAGAAACTTCCCTCATTGAAGAAACTGGTTAAGCCATTTCATAGCCATGACTGTTCCACTCTGGGGTAGAAAAAAGCCTTCGGTTTTGATACTTGCATTTGGGTGACTTTGTAAAAGAACTTCATTATCCAGAACAAAGAAATCAAACTAGAATGATTTAGTTTTGTCAGAAGAAGTTATGGGTTCTAATTCCCAGAGGAGAATAAATAATACCTTAATCTGTCTATTTTGCCCCCAACTGAAGGAGTAGCTGGCCAGGAGAGCCCCTGCCTTTATTTCTTGCTTCTCAGGCATCCAACTCGTGAGCAAAATAACTCATCACAAAAGCAGCATCTCAGTTTTTAGAGAGTGCTTTTATAATCTTAGAATTCCTTCCCTCTCTGAAATGCAGATTCTATTCCACAACCCCAGACCAAGAACAAGGTTCAGTTAAAGATCCTTGTGATTCCCCAAAACCAAAAACTTTGCCTTAGAAGAGTCTGTTCTGTTCACAGCGGCAAATTCTCCCATCCCCTCTCGATGACTTGGAGAATCCACCCAGAGGCTTAGAACGATGGCATGGAAGATGCGATCTGTTCTTTGCCCTTCCTCTTCTAAGAATGTTTTGTTGTGAAAAACTCAAAAGGTGCTCCTCTTTCAACCAGCAAACCTGATTGTTCTGTGGAAGTCTGACATCCGGCCCACTTCATATACGTATTTTTGATCTCTTCTCAATCTACACACACTTGGCAAACATCCTGGCCAATACAGGTTTCAACTAGAAATGCTTAGACAGCAGTCTCCTCCATAACTGATAGCTTTTCAGTTCATCCTCTAAAGGAAAAGTGAAAGAAAGAGGTTTCCTTTTGCAAAGTTTCGGGAAAATCAAAGTCTTTGTCCTCCCTCCAGTCCTCAGACATCTGAGGCATAGCATATATAATAAGGGCCTTTTCACTCATAAACCAAAAGGCTTTGAAAAGCTATAAATCGCTCCTAACTCTAGTTTTTGTGGGAGAAAGTTTCAACCCACCAAGAAATTTTTCCTAAAGCTAATTTTAGAAAATTTCTCCCAGATATATAGTCTTCAGTAAAGGCCATTCACAGAGCAGGGGTGGGGAAACTTTTCTGTCAAGGGACATTTGGATATTTATAACATCATTTGTAAGCTACATTTGGTCAAACATTTAATTAATTCACCCCTTAAAAAGCTCCTAGATTTATTGAAATTCGAGTCTCACTTGCAGTTGCCTTGGCAATGCCGCATCAATACAACCCAGTGGGCATTCCCAGAAAATTTAGAAGCGAGCGGTCAAGAGTGACTCGGATCACAAGAACAGGTCCCAGTGTCAGCTCCCGCCCATCCTGAAGCCTGTAAAGGAAAACTCAAGGCCCGTGAACCCCAGACTAAAGGGAAGCCTGAGGTTTGGTTGCTCTGGTTTCCCAGCTGCTTCATATTGGGGAGTCTAGCCGCAATCTGCTGTTGCTCAGATCCAAACCGACATTGGGAACTTGCAGAATTCAGACCAGAGAGGATGTGATCAGAATTTACCCAGGATCGTGAAAAGCAGGTGGGTCTCAAACCTGGGATCCTAGAATAAACACAGTCGGAACCCCCCCTCCAAGAAAACAGCAACCAGACCTTCCCTCCATTAGCGTAGAGGGCTCAGTCCTAATATCAACTGAAGCAACAAGAATGAGACCCTGAGGAGGTGCCCCTTTTTTGAGAGTGACTGAGCAGTTATAAACGTGATGGAAGACAACCGTGGTAGAAGAAATGAGGAAGAGGAAGGATTCAGAAAAAACTGGGAAGATTTACCTGAACTGATGCAAAAAGAAGTGAACATAGAACTGGAACAATATATAGTAAAGACAAACAACTTTGAAAGAATGAGCAACCCAGGTCAGAGTAATGTCCAACCACAATTTCTAAGGATTAATAATAAAAAAAAGTTACTACCCTTGAAGAGAAGTAAAGTTCTCTGAGTGCAGAATGAGACAGGAATAATGTAGACATTTATTTTATTTGACTGTATTTAACTGTATTTTTCTTTCATTCACAATAGGGGGTGGGGGGGAGTGAATCTAGGGCAAGAGGAAGAGAAGGCAGAATGTTGCTGATTGAAAAAAAAAAATCTAATTTTAAAAAGCCAAGGGTCACCTCCATGCATCAGAGCAGGCCTTTAGTGGAAGATTATTAGCAGTAGTATTATTAAATTCATAGTTGTTATTCCCTAAAGCTAAACTTTCAGATTTGATTTCCATCTTAGTCACTTGTAAAAACAAAACTGCTATTTCTCTCCTAGCTGGAGCCGTCCCCATCTCGAAGTCACCTGTTCACCCAGTAGTGATAATATGGTTACATGGTGGGCCAGCCTCGTGGTCTTTGTTTTGGCAACATTCCCAGCCCCTTGTTTGAATAAACTGCTTGGCCTTCAGCCTTAGCCTTGATTCACTTGGGAGACTGGATTATTACCCTGTAAAACTGAGAGGTTACAATCATTTTCCCTCTGGTTCAGGAGAAGAAAATGCCCCTTGCAGAATACAAAGTAGAAACCACTTGAGCAATGTGATTTGCAGAGAAGATTGCTAATATGGGAGGAGGGGGAGATAAACCCAACAACTCTTCTTCCAAATGAAGGAGACAGGTCCAGGAGGCTCTTCTGCATTGTTCTTGTTTGGGGTGTCTGAAATGCATGTGTTTGGAGGAGGTGTGATTTGGGGGGATGCATAATTGCAATTCACCCAAAAAACTAGTGAGGAACCTGTGGGGCTGAGGAGATAAAATTATGGCCCCAGAGCTAACACTGGGCATGTGATGTTGCTTTGGGCTAGAAGCAATATTAAACCAGCATTTCTAAGACATTTCTTTATCTATTGAGCCCCTTCTCCTTCCAGGATTTTTTTTAAAGTCACAAAGACAACAGGACTGCAGCTATAGCTTCTGAGATATTTTTATGGGAAGCTAATCAACAAACACCAGAGTGGCCAGGAGGGAGGCAGGAGGAGTTGCTGTAATTATAACTGTAATCGATGTATCTTTCCAGGATTTTCAATTATAAAAATATTCCATTTTCACTTACTAGAAATTCCCATATCTCTAAATGGAAGTGATTTAGCTGGCCAGGATTGAACATTCCCATAATCTAATCAGTGAGGCAAGGAAAAAAAATGTGAGTGGAACAGATCCCATCCTGTCATCCAAAGAGAAAAAACATCAGGTCGTGGGTGGGCCATGCCTACAAAATGCTTCACCTGGTGGGCAGCATTCTGAAGACTCTCCTAAATGATTCTAAGATGGCAAGACCTGATAGAGCATTTGCCCACCCAGCAGGACCCGTCCTTCGTGTTTGTCACAACGAAGCATCGGGGCATCATAGAAGCATAGTTAGATCCAGAGTGTCTAATTCAAATTCATTTTCTCGATAAAAAAAGAGCCCCGAGAGAGATGAATTGACTTGTCCAAGGCCTTTCCATTTCTAAGGGATAGAACAAGTATTTGGACCCAGGTTTTCTGAGTCCAAACCTACACCTGCCCCCTGACTTAAAAATAACCTGCAATGTTGTTTTTCAGGGTAAGTTGCCGGCTTCTCTTTTCAAGATGAGCTGGTCCCAAACTATTCCAAGAAAACACTATTTTTCTACTCTTGTCAAAGAGCAGTTTCAAGATCATTCCACATGGTCCTAGTTTCCCTTCTTAGGTGAGTTTAGATATTCCTAGTTGAAGAATCTTGAAAGGAAAACTAAATGTCATGACTAAATTGTTAGATTGATTGTGCTTTGGCTTGTCATTATCCCAGAAAAGTCCAACCTGGGGTAGAGGAATCCAAGCCCATGGGGTTGATGCCTTGCTCCCTTCCATGGGGCTATAACTTCTGCCATCAAGTCCAAGGGGGACACCTCTCTCCCCAGAGCCCTGCCGTGATTCTCTCTTGACTTCTCATATACAGCAGTCATTGCCTGGGTGTACAGTTCGTTGTTCCCCTTGTCCCCAGAATGCCCTAGCTCTTTACGTCTTCCAAGAATCATGAGCTTTCTTTGCTGCAAGGCTGTTGGCCAATTGTAATTGAAGAGTAATGCCCAGATGGCAGGCGGGCAGACGTATCACGCTCCAGAGAAACTTTCTTCCTCCCTTACCAGGCTACCATCTTATCTGCAGAGCAGCAGGCAGTAAGAAATGGATGGGTGGGAAACTGGAGCCGAGTCTGTAGGGCTCCTCAACAACTTGCACTTGAACAACCTGGCAACCTTGGGAATAGGATGTGTCCAGGGTCAAGGAGCACTCCCTCTCCAAGTCAGTGGGCACTAAGATGGCAGCTCACAGCGCTTCAGTCATTGGATGAGCCACCATGCTGCTGAAGAGGCCACTTAATTGCTTTTAAGAATTAACTGGGGGGGGGGGCGGCTAGGTGACGTAGTGGATGAAGCACCGGCCTTGTAGTCAGGAGTACCTGGGTTCAAATCCAGTCTCAGACACTTAATAATGACCTAGCTGTGTGGCCTTGGGCAAGCCACTTAACCCCATTTACCTTGCAAAAAAAAAAACAAAAAAAAAATTAACTGGGGCAGGGGCACCTGGGTGGTGCAGTGGATAAAGCACCGGCCTTGGAGTCAGGAGTACCTGGGTTCAAATCCAGTCTCAGACACTTAATAATTACCTAGCCATGTGGCCTTGGGCAAGTCACTTAACCCCATTTGCGTTGCAAAAACCTAAAAAAAAAATTAACTGGCGCAGCTAGTGGATAGAACACTGGCCCTGGAGTCAGGAGGACCTGTGTTCAAATCCCGCATCAGACCTTGGGCAAGCCACTTAACCCCATTGCTTTGCAAAAAACTAAAAAAAAAAATGCAAGAATTGAGTAGCTAATTGACAATTAGCTACAAGAGCTGACTGACAATGCAGAACAAGTTTCACCCAGAGCCAAGGGATAAAAAGGGATGGTTTGGGTCTTCCTTTAAGATTTACTCTACCAAGGTGGCTCGGTGGCACACTGGATAAAGCACCGGCCCTGGAGTCAGGAGTACCTGGGTTCAGATCCGGCCTCAATCACTTAATAATTACCTAGCTGTGTGGCCTTGGGCAAACCACTTAACCCCATTTGCTGTGCAAAAACCTAAAAAAAATTTTGCTCTACCAGTTCTTAATCATTAGATTGTAATCAGGTCAAAGCTATAACATTGTAGTGTACTGTCCTTGGAAATGGGTCAGACTTTGATCCGGGTGCCAACTCAAATAAAGGAACCCAAGTGCCTGGTGGTGGAAAAAAGGACATATGAACCATTTTAAAAAAACCTGAAAAAAAAAGTTGATGCTTTAGAATCTAAGTAGTCGTTAAAGAATCACCAGGGGTAGAGGAGAAAGGTTACTTTGTGAGGCCAGAGCTAGATGAACATCAGAAATCATTAATGAATGATTTCTTCTTGAGACTACAATCTACTTAATCACGCCCGAAAGGAAGTTCAGTCTCTTAGAAGTTCATTCATACCACCAGAAGAGCATTTCCATCCTCAAAGTAAACATGAAAGTCTCAGATCAGGATGAAGCCCCAAACTATCCTGAGTGTGTGTAATAATACAATCTCTAGACCCTCAGCCCCAAACAGAAGGGAAGCTTCCCTTGGCTCCCCAAAGTCAAGACACAACTAGTTAATGGGTTAACTAACCACAAGTGACTGACAAGTTGGAGTGGGGGCTCCGCTAGAGAAGGCAGAAATAGCTATTGGTTTGGAGAGGGGGGATACAACGGAGAAGGGAAAGTCTCCCAGAACAGAGACACCAAAAAGGTCAGAAAGAAAACCCCAAAAGGTTGACAATACACTGTAACTGAAATGCTAGGTCAAAAGTTTGGGGGTGGGGAGGAAAGCAAGCACCATACTTTGTTTAAAAAATTCTACATGGACATTTCAGCTGCCGGAAACACCTGTCTGGACTTGCTCTAGGGAGGAGATGAGGAGAGTGAGAAACAGTGTTGTAACATGAAAGGTATTGGTGCCAAAAATGTGAAATCTCCTAATTGGTCCGTCTGCTTCTTAAGGGAGCCAAATGAAAAACACCAGATGCATTAATCAGCGTATGGAAAAATAAAATAAAATAAACCCAATCAGCAAAAAAAAAGTTGGATTTTTTTCCCCCTTAAGTTTCAAGCTCTAAGAGATTGTTTCCAAATAAAAATGTTTTGAGTTTGTTTCTATATGATAAAGGAGGTAACTTTTGGGTATATTATTATGCATCCTCCACCCCACTCAAAATAAAGAAATATTGCACAACAGGGACAGGACTGAAGCATACAATCCCAAAGAAAAATGACCCTAAGTCATTCAACTTAAGTATAGCTCTGATACTCAAACTGCAAATCCATCCTAGAATGCTGTGAGCATCAATGAGAAGAACGGTCTTCCAATCTTTTGAAATTATGCTCTTCTTCCAGGGAAATCATTCAGTATCTCTGGGCCAATCCTATCTTCCACTTTCATTTTAGAGAACTGTAGAAAAAAAAACTCAACAGTGACATCACAGCACCACTTATACTTCACTTTCAGACTTTCCCTCACAAATACTGTGCGAATAGTCTCATCCCCATTTCAGATAGAAGGAAACAGTTGGAAATGTAAAGTCATCTTCCTGTGGTCACACAGCCGGAGAAGTATCAGAGCTGAGAACTAAACCATTTTTCTAACCCCAAGTCCAGTACTTTTCCTATTAGAGATTTCTATTGTTTCAGTGATTGTCTACAATAAATCTCATGCCAACCTTAACTCCAAAGAACAGATGAGGAAACACATCTTCCTCCCTTCCTTGGGGAGTTAGAGGATTGAGCATGGCTGTGTGACATGGGGTCAGGTGCAGCCTTCACATTGGTTGGTTTTGCTTAAACATTTTTTGGTTTTTGTGAAAGTGAGGGTTCTCTGATTGAGTGAAATGTGGAGGGGGGAGGTTACAGAAGAACTGTATAGCACGAGGAGGTAGAGATGGGCTATCTTTTGCACCACAATGGAAGGTATATCCCCATCTAGGAGAAACATTGAATTATTAAAATATCCTCCCAGAATACGGTTTTTAAGAAAAGAAACAACCTAATCGGAGAGCCAAAACCTTACTGCATCATTTGCCAAGAGATGTATAGCCTAAGACTACAAGATCATCCTACTTGGCCTCTTCTCATGAACAGCCTTATGACCCTCCTCTTCTCAACCTTCATTTCTATGTTCTTGAGTTCTGGTTTGGTCTTCGCACTCTACTACCAGGAAACCTACAGAATAAGTCAGGAGTAGAAGAAAAATGGTCTTGGGCTGTTTTAAATAACATACCATTGCCTCAAACACAATTTTAATCATCTTGTTCTGACTAGCTCTAGGCTCCAGTTTCACTATTACTGTAAAATCACCCACCCACAGTATCTCAATTGCTCGGGCTAAAACTTTTTTGACTCACTCATCCTTTTTCATACTGTCTTGTAAAATTTTCTTTGGAAATCTCCTTGTTCCATGGCCATCACCAAGTCTAGATGCTAATCACTTCATAGTGAGATGATTGGGTAGACTTCTAGGTGGTTTCCTGAGGTGTCCCCAGTCATTCTGCTTCAGACCACATTGCTTGTTTTTCTAAACCATTATGCTTATTAGCTCAAAAATCTACAATGGCTCTACTATTATTCCAAAACATTATGGTTTTTCTATGTTGATTCCCATGATCCAGATCCATTATACCTTCCCAATTTATGTCCCATTACTTTCTAGAAGTCAGATGACTCCTCACTGCCCCTTCCCCAACCCAGGGACAGAATTGATCATTTTGGTTCCATTTGGTTCCGTTTCTTTCATTTGGTTCCATTCTTCCATTTCATACTGCTCTCTCACCATTAAATGACCGGTCAATTTTACCTCTTCTTCAAGCCCAGATCTTTCCTGTTCCATGACACCTTCCTCACAACCAGACTCCTAGGCCACAGATGCCTTTCTACCAGGGGAACAAACATCCCTCAGTTACCTAGTTTTCCAACCTAAGCATCATCTCCAAATTTGCCCTTCCAGCAGGTGGTGACCACCATGTTTCTTACGTTCGTCACTACCAGAATTTCAAAGTTGGAATGCACCTCAGAGGATGAAGGTGAGGGTTCTCTGAGTGAAATGTTAGGGGAAGAAAAGCCTAGACAACAAAAAACATCAATAGAGCATTAAAAAAATCCCATACTTGGGGGGAAAAAAGAATCCACATGATAACATTGAATAAATGGTTGTAGAGGATGTGCTCAAGACCAATGAGGGAGGACCAATATTCCCATTTAGAGAGACAGCTCCTTGCTCTTCTGTTCTTGCATCACAACTGAAATTGGTTCTTTGAAATGTCCATATATTGTTCCCCATTCCTCCCTCTCTCCAAAACTGAGTGAAATGGGTCTAATTCCTTTAATAAAACAACCTTTTAGATACTTGAATACAATTTTCATGCCCATTCCTTTTCTCTGTCTTGGGTTCTCCAAGCTAAACATTTCAAGTTCTTTCAACTAATCTTAGGACATCAACTTGAAGCCCATAATGATCTGAGTTGTCCTCTTCTGGATAACATGAGCTTATCAGTGCCATTCCTAAATGTTCATCTTAGAACTGAGCACAGTATTCAATATTCAATGAAAGCGAATTCCAGAAATGATGCTACTTTTTAAAGTCCCAAATAGCATCAGCTGGTTTGGGTTGCTGAATCACACTGTTGTTATATTACACTTTCATTCCATCGAGACTCCCAGATCCTCTTAAGACATATTGTAGTCTGACCAGGCTCTATCTTTTATGTGTGAATTTTAAAAAATTCTAATGACTTGGTTATAGCATTGTTTTGGATGCTGAATGTTAGTTGATCCAGTTTTGTGTTATCCCCAAATTGTAGAAAGACGCCATAGATGTCTTTATTCAAATCATTCCACCAGAGAATTCCTTCCAAGTTGGCAAGAAACTATTCCCGACTTTTGAGTCTGATCATTCCACTCTTCTAAATCCATCTAATTGCATACTTTAATCTTTCCCTCTTTTCCACAAGAACAAAATGACATGTTTTATAAAATTTTTTCCTGATTTACATGACTAATTAGAGAAACGCAAATTAAATCATCTCATACCTCTCAGACTGGCCAATATAACAAGAAAGGATGATGATCAATGTTGGAAGGGGTATGGGAAATCTGGGACACTAATACATTGTGGGTGGAGCTATGAACTCATACAACCTTACTGGATAGCAATTTGGAATCCCAGAGGGCAACAAAAAAATGTGCACACCCTTTGATCCAGCAATACCACTACTGGGTCACTGGGTCTATTCCCTGAAGAGATCACAAAAAAAGGGTAAAAAGATCACTTTCATAAAAATATTCATAGCAGCCCTATTTGTGGTGGCAAAGAATTGGAAATTGAGTCAATGTCCATCAATTGAAATGTCCATCAATTGGGGAGTGGCTGAACAAACTGTGGTATATATATATATATATATATATATATATATATATATATATATATATATATATATTATGGAAAAATTGTTCTATTAGAAACCAGTAGGGATGGGAATTCAGGGAAGCCTGGAGGGATTTGCATGAACTGATGCTGAGTGAGATGAGCAAAAACAGAAAAACACTGTACACCCTAACAGCAACATGGGGGCAATGACCAACCTTGATAGACTTGCTCATCCCATCAGTGCAATAATCTGGGACGATCTGGGGGTATCTGTGATGGAGAATACCATCTGTATCCAGAAAAAGAATTGTGGAGTTTGAACAAAGACCAAGGACCTTCAATTCTAAAAAAAGTTATGTATTACATAACTTTTCTATCTCATTTTTTTTCTTAGGGATATGATTTCTTTTCTCAACACAATTTTGATCAATGTATAGCATGGAAGCAACGTAAAGACTAACAGACTGCCTTCTGTGGGGGGGGCTGGGGGAGAGGGAAGTGAGGTTGGGGGGAAATTGTAAAATTCAAAAGAAATTGTACACATTTTTGCCAAGAAAAAAATTTTTTTTACTGATTTAAATGAATCATATCTACAACATCCTTCATCACACACACACACACACACACACACACACACACACACACACACACACACAGCTGTCAATTTGGTAAACTTGCATGAAAAAAATGTTAGTCTGACATGATCTCTTAGTTATGAAGCCAGGCCAGCCTCATGCCTACATGTTTACAAATTGTTTTTAGTAACCCAACTTGGATGTCACCAGGAATCAGTCAAGCTTATTGGTTTTTCAAATTCTTCTCCCCTCGCCCTTCAATTGGGATATTTGCCTGGATTTCCCTAGCTGTTCCAAACCCCACCAAAAAAAAAATGTCTATTTTATGTGTAAACATCTCCCCTGTGAGCTAGACTCCCCAAGGACAGAGTTGAATTTTTGTCATTGTACCTCAAGTCCCCGGCACATGGTAAACTCTTAAACAGCGTTGATTAACTGACATTTTGATTTCTGTTAAGCTGTGGCCCCCAAATACCAATGCAGTTCTTGTGAATTAGTGTTTCCCTTCCCAGCCAATCCTCGACATTGCTTTTTCACTCACCCGACCACTACTTCCAATTCAAATTTTCACATCTCACTTAGACTATTACAAAAGTTTTACAATTGGATGCCAGCTTTCAGTCTGTCTGCTCTCACAGCTGCCAAAACCATCTTCCTAAAGCACAAGCTTGGTCCCATTTCTCCTGCATCACTATATTACCTCTTAGGACAAGGTTATTGATCTTTTTTTGAGTCTCTTAAAAGCCCATGGATCCCTTCTCGGTGTTTTGAAATTTAAAAAAAAAATGTAGAATTACAAATGAATTATGTTGTTTATATTATATTGAAACAGGAAGATATTCAATAAAAACAAGTTCAGACCCCGATTTAAGAACTGCTGGAAGATACAGTAAAAACTCCTCATTCTGGCATCTAAAGTCCCTCCCAATCTGGCTCCAGACAAGCTTTTTTAGCTTATTGCTTTGTTCCCTTTCCCTCATTCTGTGTCCCAATCGCACAGGCTCCTTAACATTTCCCACCTTCCCACCAGAGCAGAGATTGTCCTGCTCTCCTCCTCAGAGAATGATTAGTTTCCCTTAAAGCTCAGCTTCCTTGCCACTTGCTTTGGAAAGCCTTTCCTGATGCCTCTTCCTTGTCAATCAATAAGTAATTATTAAACACTTCTATACACGATTGCATATAATAAAGGAATTTTATTGGGATGAGTATTCAGCATTTGACAAAAGCTGTTGAATAAACCGTAAAGCAAGCTGGCAGAAACTAGGAACAGGCCAACATCTCATACCATGATCTACCAAAATAAATGGATACATGACTCAACACAAAGTGCGTCAAAAGGAACAAACTGGAGAAGCAAGGAAATCATCTGCCAGATAGGAGTTCATGAGGATGACAAGAGGTAAAATGGACAATTGTGAATTCATAAAATTAAAAGGGTTCTGTACAAATAAAAACAATGCACCTAAAGTTGGGGGGGGGTAAGCAAGTAAAAAAAACTTTGCAGTCGGGTTCTCCGATAAGTTTTATTTATATATCACATATATTTCATATGTGTGTGTATATATGTGGACTTTATTATTTATAAAAATAAAAGCTAAAGATCGACGAATGATCAAAGGATATGAAGAAGTATTTTTCAGAAAAAAATCCAAGCTATCAAGGGCCTTACAAAAAAAAATTTCTAAATCACTATTAGAGAATTGCCAATTACCACTCTGAATCCCACCCTCCCTGCTATCACATTAGCAAAGTTAACAAGAAAAAAGCTAGAAATGTGAGGAAATATTTGTTGGAAATGTGCAGGAGTGAAGACATTTTGTAAAGCAGTTTGGAACCATGCCCCAGAGGTTATCCAACTGAATACTATTTGACTCAGCAATGCCAGTATTAGGTACAGACCCCAAAAAGACAAACAACAGACCTATATATATACAAGAATATGTCTAGTGCCTCCTAGAAACTGAGAAGGTCCAACATTTGAGAAAGGGAGGAACAAGTGGTGATATTGTGATGGAATATTACTGTGCTGTGAGAAATGATGGAGATGGCTTTAGAGAAACCTGGCAAGACATGGGTGAACTCATGAGAAGAACCAATATTATAAAGACAAACAACTCGCAAAGACTTTAGAACTTTGAACAGCACAACGACCAACAATTTTGGAGGATTCAGGATGAAAGACGCTGACAATGAGGTGAGACTTCAGGGCAGATTTCTTTTTAAAACATGTCCAATGGAAAAATGTGTTTCGTTTGGCCATACATGTATGCAGCAGGGGTAGTTTTTGTTTCTCAATGGTGGGGGAAGAAGCGAAGGAGGGAAGAGAAACAAGGTGGATTTTTGGTGATTGAAAAATACAAAAAAATTTAAATTTTTTAAAGAGACAATTTGAGGAATGTTAACTAAGGTGAATAGGGAAGGTTTCAGAGAGGAAGGCAGCTCCTAAGCTGAGGTTTGAAGAACAGAGGCTGGAGCAGATGAAGGCACAACCTGAAAGGCAGGAATAGGGGGGGACGAGAACCAGCTAGCGAGAATGTCCAGGGGCTTCTGGTGAAGCAGTTTTCTTAAAGCATAATTCTCTCAAAATCAGAGTACTGATCCAAGTTCCTCCACTGCAAATTTACCAAAATTGGACTGATATTGTGGGGAAAAGATCCCACCATGTGGGTCGATGAAAAAAAGTCTTTCCAGTATTTTGGGGTTGTAAAGTTCTTGATCTCCTTCCACATTTGGGGAGTTCAGTGATTACAGAAACCTCAAGCAAAATGGAATGGAGAAGTTTAGAAACTCTCATGTGATTTATACTGAAAAATTGCAAATAATTGCAAAACTCAGAAAGGCATGGGGGAAAAGAACTGAATTTGGAAACACAGATTTTGAATCCGCTCTGCTTCCTACAGTACTTACCTGTGTGACTTTGTGAGAGCGACAGCCCCTCGGAGACTGTTTCCTCGATCGCGATCGACATGAAGTGTTGCTCTAGATGTTTAGCTCTAGAGTCGAGGGTTCAATATTTAAAATCTCCTGGATTGCAGGAAAAACCTTGGCGAGGTCCTCTCAGGATATTATCCAGGGGCGCTTCCCTTGGCATTTCCTAGGTACCATCCTTGTTCTAAATTTTGGGGTGGTTTCTGATCGTACTTTGTCAGGAATATGCCAAGTGAAAGACATTCTCAACTTATCAGATGGAACCCAGGATGAATTACATTGTTTGATATGACTGCTAACATATTTTCTTTCCTAAATCATCACCCCTGCAAATCACTCTTTTTTCCTCCTCTCATCCATTTCTCAATGACTCCCAAGTTCTCCTCTTTTCCAGATTCCAAACGATTGCCTCCGATTCCAATTGTGAGCGACCACCTGCTCAGACAAGTTAGCCCCAGACCTGTTTGATATGGTTTCATCTAAAGTTAGATTCTATCAGCCCAAAATATCATTACAAAAGCTAGGACAAGCCTCTCTACTCAGTCCCCTGCCCACTATGCTGACCCAGTCTACCAAGGCAGTCATTTGGACAGAGATTTCTTTGAGGATCTTGCAATTTAAGCCCAGGTGCAAACCTATATAGTCGCTATTCATTTAAGATGTTAGGTGTAACTTTGAGGAAAAAACAACTTATGAAATTGAAACGAATTATGTCCGAGCTTCTTGCTTTCTCTGCAGTTTCTAGCCTATCGCTGATAAAAAGGAGGATTCATCCTGGACTGCTCTAGCTTCCTGGATGATGTCTCTGGGACCTCAGGTACCTTATTTGTAAAAAGAGGCTACACTAAATAAGCTCTAAATTCTTTTCCAATTCAAATTAAAAGTCTTATGATTCTGTAACTTGTTTTCTTTTGGTTTATGTTCATTCTCAGACCTTGTTCTAGACCTAAATAAATGCAGAGATAATATCAATCTCATAATCCTCAGTCTCCTGCCCTATCAGGACCCTCAAACTCATGGTATTTAGCATTCCAGATGGGTTTTCCCTATGGAGACATGCTTTCAACTAATAAGGGGACGTCCAGTAAAAATGAACACAGAGTGTATTATACATGAGGATTACCATTAATAAGACAATGCAAAGAGGCAATATCTTAGGATTTCTGATTATGCTTTATCATTGAGGACTGGAAGAAAGCCAGCTGCAAATACTCCCGGCTTTTTTCTAAACCACACTGGCTCCCCCCCTCGGGCTCTCTCCTTTTCTCCCCCATCTCTGGACTCCAACTTGGGGTCATGGCCTCTTGCCCAGCTCCTAGCCTTTCTGCATGTTTGCCAACCAGGCCCTCCCTTCTTCACCTTTTCTGGCTCTACTTGCCTTTCATTCATCACCTTCCCCTATTAGAATAAAGTAAGCTTCTTGAGGGCAATGACTGTCTTGTCTGTTTTTATTTGTATTCCTTTTGCTTAGTATGCTAATACCTCAGGCATTACAAATGTGTAAATGCTCATGTACTCAGCCACCCATCCACCCGTCCTTCCGTCCATCTGTCCATTCACAGAGATCATGAGAAAGCTGAAGAAGCCACACATGAGCCTCAAATCTGTCTATGTCTCCTACAGACCCGCCCTACATAGCTACAACAAAGCACAAAAAGGTAAGGGCAGTAGATGGTTGGAAATGAAGGGAAAGAAAAAAAGGGTTAGGACCTATTACTTTTCTAGACTTGGGACAGAGACAAATAAGATAGAGAAACAGAGACCACCTCCAGATAAAGACAATTTTTTTTTTCACTGAAAGGGTGATAGCTTTGCCAAATGAGAGTTTGAAATTCACTTGCCCATAGCATTGGGACTATTTCCCCCCAGTCAACTCCAAATTATTAGGGAGTGGCTTATAGGAGTAACTGAATTATCTACCATCCTTTGCTTTTTCACATCCTCTTTGGTCATCCAATTATTAATGCTCTCTTTGTTGGGTAACTGTAAAAACAAAGGGAATTATTTTTTAACAAGAATTAATGCTACCACCAATTAAATGGCATTATCTGTATCATTGTCATTTGAGTAAAGTCCAAATAAGATCAAATTATTTACCTTTTTTTGTGTAGTTGGGGGGGAGGGGAGAAGGATATTAATTTCTAAATGCTTAAAATCAGTGTAACAACAAAGGGCACAAAATAACACAGGCAATGCTAAAGTGATAAATGCAGGTCTTCCAACCTCCATCTTCTCCACAGGGCTATAAACATTATTAAATTTTATTAACAAAAAACTTTGTACATTTCTTTAATACATTTGGAATTTTACATCTAGGTAAAATAACAGCACATTCAAATTTTACCATTTATACAAATTGTTACAGAATAACAACCAGTGGGCTAAGTAAAATAAACCACACTGGTTTACTTTTGTAAATTATCTACAAAAATGATTTGACAATTTCTTTAAAATCCCCCTGAACATATAAAAATAAATTAATTTTTACTTTTTCAATTAAATCTACCAATTAGAAATATTACAAATCAAAATATCAATGTTTTCTTATTAATTTTTCACAATACAAAACATTCACAAAACCTTATTTACAGAAATGAGGTAAGAACTGTGCAATGTTTAACCAAGAGACATATTGCAGAATTAACATGTTCTTCCAGCTAAGTACACAGTGGAGGTCTAATTACAGCTGGGTCTTTTCCACTAATAATTCACACATTTAAGTACAGATCAGTGGTTATTGCCCCAATTGTTTAATTTCTACTCTGTCTTACTGTCACTCCAGGAGCTTAGCTACCCTTAAGTGGAAGTGTCGTAATACAAGTTTTACCTGTTTTAAACACTGGGGTGTTTCAATCCCCGGCAGTAATGGGAAGCAGTTAAACAAAACAGATCTTTCTGACACATCCACTTTCTTTTGTGGCGACTCATTAGTGGAAAAACACCCAGGTAATCGTTTTTGCCTGAGCTATCTACAGTGGCATAGAAAGTTTGATAAAGGCAGAACCCGAGGAAAGGCTGTTGGCACAGCGTCCCAAGCTCCCGTCGCTGCCGAGGACTGCCTACAGTGCAAGCTGCGCTGCCAGAGCCATTGCGACACAATGGAGGTACTTTGAGGCACTTGGTCAAGGCCAAACATGACCAGCACTTTCCAGAGTGGCCTTCTCTTATGGAAAGGATTCTCTCTACAGGAATTGATCTAGTTCCCCCAGCAGCCCAAGACTTGCTTAAGGTCAATAGCTTTGAGTTACAAAATAAATCAGTACCAACTCTAAGATAAAAGCATTAGCAGTAGACATAACCATCATAACTGGATTAACAATAAAGATCAAGTCCCATTACAAAGAAAATCTAACAAAAAGATTGCTCAAGTCCCAGCTGATGACCCATTTATTTCAAGCAATTTCCATACAATAAAATTCCAGTACAAGAAAATAATCTGGACAGTCCCTCAGATTGTGTTAACAGGATTTGACCTGTGGTCAAGCCTATCTAGCCACAGCAAAAGATCATGGTTTTTTTGTTGGTTCCTTTTTCCTTTCAATTTATGTATTAAAAATCAAGTAATTTGTCATTGGAATAAATCTTCATGTTTTTCTTTTTAGAAGTCCAATTTGTAATGAAAAATAGTGCACCAACAATATAATTTCTCTTTATGGCTGATGCACTCATTTCATGTACATTGTTGCATTGACAAAAATAATTAGTTGCTGAACTTTCCTTCAAAGCTCATGAAATCTTGGGGAAGGAGGGGAGGGGAGTTCCATTTCAGTGCAACAAAGCAACAAGGAAGTCAAAGCGTGAGAAGAGTGTCCTCCTGACACAATCCTTCGCTGCGCAGTCAGCTCCTTGTTGCATTCTTCAGAGCTGCAGAAAGGAGGACTGCGACAGCAGCCAGAGGAAGTGCTAAAACAGCAGGATAAGGAGTTCCCAAAAGGTTTCTAGGGGTCAACTTTTCTCTTGTGCAACAGGCCCAGTTTTATCATTAAGTCTCTGCAATTAAAATTCAAAATATTTTAAATCAAAGTTGGCAAATCAATTTTGGGCAAACAAAACATCCTAAGTCATGATCAGTGCCATAGTAATATAAAATATGATTGGAAATAAGGTAGTTCTTTTCTGGAGAGCCAATAGTCTTTGGAGGTGGGGATAATCTAAACTTTATATAGAAAAGCAAAATGAAATGGAGCAGCATAGTGACAGAATAATTAACTCCTCTTATTTTTCCAGGGACGCTTTTCTATGGTTATGCTAATTATACATCTCCAGTTATCCTAGGCTCAGGGCCTTCTTCCTCTCACATCTGTACTTCTCCAAAGCTGCCTAAATGTAATCATGTCACCCATATCCTCATCAGGGCTTCATTTCTTCTCCATTCCTGGTCTCTGTTAACCAAAAGATACATTTATATTGCTGTATAATCCAATGTTAGTTGACTTGTAACTTCACCTCATCAGTCTGGCAACAACTTGTGTTTGAAGAACTGGGAAGGAAGACACAAAACTATTCAAAAATCAATATAGAACTATTGAAATCCAAAGAATCAGCAAAATAGTTACAAGCTGTGACTCAGTCCATGAGAATGACAGTTATTTCAAAATTAAGAATACAGTGATTGTTCTTAAAAACAGTGGGACCAATTAAAAAGTACAAAGTTTACTTGACTTGGCCAATCAGACAATGAACTGTGAACCTGAGATTGGCCACAAATAATTTAGTTAAAACACATCATCAATCAACTCCTTCCTTCCAAAAGCCTAACTCACAGTTTTTTAAGTCCGAAAGCCAAGGGGAAATAAATGCGTGGTCTAAAGACAAGTCTCTAAACTTATTTAATGCCTCCCTCAAGACCCTCTCAACTCCCCAGGGGGTTCTTCACCCCCTGAACACCTGGCCAGAAGCCTACTCTCATCTGGATCTTGGGCTTAGCATTTTGGCCTCTGCCAGATTCATGCTTGGCTAACTGAAGGTGAAATGCAAATACTTCTCATCACAGTCTTTTTCTTTACATCTACTCAACTTGGGTTTTATCTCAATCAAGTGTTTTTAGACAAAAACTTGGAGACAAAAACTTCTCAAAAAACGAGAAAAAGAGGTGAAAAAATTCAGAAAACTTATTCTAACAGGTAAATGCCTGGGATTTAGTTACTTTTCTAGGAGAAGAGTAATTAAATTTAAAAAGAATTCAATAATTAGTTTGAGCATAAATATAATTTATTTATTTTAAATCAAAAAGTATAAAATAATCCTAATAAGACCATATTACAAAAAAGTAGATATTTAATTACATAAAAGTTAACCATGCTGTACATCTTGCTTATATTTATGTTTTTTAAAAAATATCAGAGTATAAACTAATCTTTATATTTATGAGAAAATATGGCCTGACATAGTTAGAAAATTCATAATAAATTGTCTAAGTTACTTTTTTTTTAAAAAAAAATTCCATTTGCTAAGATAACGGGTTCAAAAAACTATTATCAGAGGAACTTTTTACATAAAAACAAAGTTAGTTAGATCAAAGTCAGAGAAGAAAAGCACTAAACTGGGGGAAAGGGAAGGATTCTGAACCTGGTTCTACTATTCATCACTGTGTTGCCTCTGGGAACCTAAGATGACCTTTCTCTAAAGTAAGCTTTTGAACCAGATTACTTTCTAAGGTTCCCTTCCAGCTTGAATCTAATAAATTTATCAAAATCCTTATAATATATGAAGAGTAATAAAGTCTACTTACTGTGACTTTCTGATTTGTACTGTCCCCATGAATAGTGAGAAATGGGTTGGTGGTTGAAGGGTGAAGTGGGGGTGCCTGGGTGCCCGCAAGGAGGTTATTGATGGGTATCTGTGATGGGCCTGGGAGCTGGAGCTGCTGCAGGTCAGGCTGGTGATGGTGCTGCTGGTGGTGCTGCTGCTGCACTAACTGATAAAGAAGAGCCTGATGCTGTTCCTAAAGAAAGACAGAGGAGAGGTGTTGGGGGGCGGGGGGGAGATTATTAACATTAGATTAGGCCCTCGGCACATATTTTCCTTTTGTTAAAGAGATAACCATCCTTAAAGTATGATCTTAAATATGTATAAATCTCTTATTTTCAAATTCATAGGGAAGAAATGCTATCCTATCTTATCTAATGGGAAAATAATACTTACAAAAAGAATCCTTTTTCCTAACAGCGTGAATTCATAGAAATTCCAATTAAATAAACATACTTTACTAGTCCAAATAGTACCCCATAGTTACCTGTATCCTTGATTTGGTCATATGAAAATTCTCTTTAAGAAAAATTTTCCCACAATCAAAAAAAGACACCAATTATGTCTAAGATGTTTGTAATGACAGCAGGAATGATATACCCCTTAACTAAGTCTTGGCTTAACAAGGGAAACAGGATTTAAATGCTTTCATTCCTACCCCTAGAAAGTCACTTTATACTCCACAATATTTACCAAGCACTTACTTTGCAGCAGAAAACCTAACAAGGTAATTCAATGTGGGTTGGAAACATAATATCTGCTAATTAGAATGACTCTTGATTAAACAGAATGCTCAATTAACCAGTTTATTGTGTATTACTTTCAAGAGAAAGAATATGAAAGCCAAGAACGTAAGATTCCCCAAACCTATTCTCTCTCAGCCCTGGCCAAAGCACAACTTTAAAATAAACTATGGGATCAGTGTATCATCTATATTTACTATACAACAAAAGACCAATATTCAAGTTAACAGTCTCAATGGCCTACAATATTCTAAATTGAAGAAATCCTTTGTTATTTATAATATATATATATACATATATATGTATATATCACGGAATAAATCATTCTCTAATTACAAAATTGGGAAACTTGTACATTCACATTTCAGAAAAGTTTTTAACACTTTAAAAACCATTTTAACAATTAAAAAAAAAAATTCTGGTTAATCCTGACCTAAAAAGAGAATAGAATTAAACTGAGCATTCCATTGATGCTTTATTAAATAATAAAAATCTACTCCAGGCATCCCAGGACTTTGTTCAGTGTCAAGGGAAAAGTCTTCTTGTACTGAAACATACTGAGGCTAAACCACAAAAACAAAATGTATATTTCAGGTCCTGATTGCTTCTAAACTGAAGTTTTCAAATTATCAATCTAGGGCAAGGTTTTTATGACATATTTCTTATATCTAAAAAATGTGATGCACTTCAAATATCTTTTGCATAAGGATTATTTAGAAGTTCATGACAAAAAAAAAAATGAAGGACTTACAGATGTAAGTTGTTGAGAATTCAACAATTGTTGAAACTGCTGTTGATGTAGAAGTAATTGTCTTTGCTGATCAGACAATAAGCCTAGTCCGGAGGCACTGAAAAGGAATGATGGAAATGCTGACTTTCTTCCACATAATATTGTGGTTTGTTTTTAGAATTAAAGTAGAGACAAAACCAAAAGGAGGATCCTGGGGTGGGTACAGAAGCTTAGCCCTTCAGTTACTCTGAGATCAACACATCTACAATCTCATTCAATCATACCCACAAATCTCATATTTCCATGAATGGGGGGGGGGGGGGGGAGTGCTGGTTTATTCTACAGAATTTTAAGAACTCACAATCAAAATCTTAACACACATACTTTAAGGTGTACAAAGAACATTTTTAAAAATTCAATTAAATTAAAAATTAAAAATTCAATTAAAAATTTTTTAAACAAAGAACACCAAATGCAAACAGCATTCAGTAGGTTTTCAAGGAAGGGAGGAGAGTGGAAAATTTGAAAAACAAAACAACACGAATCTTTTAGTCAGAATATACTAGTTACAAAATCTATATAGCAAAAATTTTTCTGAGGCCTATTTACTCATTTATTTCAAGAAATTCAAAATAAGAGAATTATGAAAAACTAAATTATAGAGCCATTTCCCTTGAAATTCATGATATATTTGACTTATATTCTAAAATTTCAATTTTATAGCTTAATTACAAAAAAGTAATCAAATACACTCAATTTTCTTTTTAAAAGACAATCTATTCAAGGAATAACTAACTCCATCATAATATTACTTTTCTCCAGAATTTATAAATTTAGCCAAATGATATGAAAATACAAATAATAAACTTTTAAAATAAAACTATATATCATACATGAAAAAATAATTAAAATAAAAAACCTAGCAAACTAAACTTTTCATTCTAGTGAAGAAAACAAAAGACAGTCTGCCTTGTTTTTTTTTAAATAACAATTTTTACAAATAAAAATGTGCCACTCTGTCGTTATTCACTAATTTCATTTTAAACATCTGGATTAATTTGTTTTGAAAATGTTGTATATATCTCAAATACAAAGAATTCATTTTACAAAACTATATTAAAGAAAAAACATGGGGGGGGGGGGGAATAATTCAGGTCTTCCTGTAAAAACCTTGGAAACGCCAAGGCCACCTTGAGTGAGGAAGCCCCTGCACAACTCCTGTCTGCTTCTCACCTGTTGTTCAGTGTGGTCGGCAGTGGATGGGTGGCGCTGGGTGGCACAGTGGTGTGTGTCAGGGAAGTTGGGTTCTGTGAGATTGTGACGGGGGTCTGGATGACGCCATTTAAAGCTCCCACAATTCCGTTGATTGCAAGCTGGTTACCTGGCAGGGCTCCAATTATCCCACCCACAGCAGGAATGGTGGAGGTCACCGTCTGCATGCCCCCGGTCAGCGCCCCCACGGTCACCCCATTGACCTGCTGAACCCCAGCCACTCCAGAGCCTGGTTGAGCTGGACTTTGCCCGGCAGGAGGCGGAGTGGAGAGGGCCGAGGAGCTGCTGGTGCTCTGTCCACTGGAGGTCAGGTCCTATGTAGGAAGACAGAGAGCTGAACAACCAGGAGCAGGCAGAAGAGAGCATGGCAATGCGAAGGTCCAGAGGAGCACAAAGCTCCCACACACATGCAGCAGAAAAACCTAGACTAAAATTACCTGATTTAGTACAGGAAGAGAACTATCAGGTAAAAAGCTGTTTCCTAGATGGGGACTCTTACTGCTGTTTAAGGAATCTGCAGTCGGAGCTAATAAAAGAGAAAAAACACAACCAGATTTTCTTGTTAAACTACTGGCAAAATGGCAGTAAAAGTTCAAGCAAAAGTGACATAATCAACAATTGCTGGCTGAACAAGGATACAAAATCAAACATGTTAAAATCTAGCTACCTTGAGTTTACCAACATGAGAAATTTCCAGTGAGAATGCTCCCTCCACCACACAGGTCAGCATCTCAGAAAGTGAAACAAGGGGTCACCCTTCCCCAGTCCCAACCCCCAAGTGGAAAAATATGAATGACGAAAATAAATACCTCCCCACACACATGCAGGCACGCTCTACCCCCCCTCAATTTAATTCAAAGTTGCTTGACAAGGAGGGGGAACTTTGAAAATATAATCAACATTTTTAATATGCATAAAAAAATAATTCTTCCTCCTTACCAGTTTGTGCAGAAAATGCATGGACTTGATGAGATGGACTAGGATTGGTGGTCAGGGTGGGGAAGGGGACAGAGAGCTGAGCGTTCAGTAATTGGAGACGTTCCTTTTTCGCAGTCAAATTCTTAATCTGCTCTTCTAATCTTCGATTCTCTACTTGGAGCTGGTGTAAGGACTTCAGCATTCCTAGAACTAGCCACCAAATGGCCAATGAATGGGTGGCTTTAGAAGTTCAAGTCAATTTACATGAAAAATATGAACTTCATGGAGTTCTCTCCACTGGCTGGACCTGGGTTCCTGTTGACCCACCCAGACATCTTCTATTCTGACCACACTATTTGATAGTCTGCTCTTTTCCCATTACAGTTATACACACAAATTTCCATAGAAGGATGGATGGTCTGATGCCTATCATTTCTAATAGAAAGAGAGTACTTGATCAAATTCATACTGCATGGTTTCCTTAGCCATTTCTCTACTGTCTGGATTGATTCCAGTATTTCAATATTATAAACAGTGTTACTATTGACTATCTCTGAACTAATCACCTTCCCTTTTCTGGAATTACTGCACTGTGGCACACTTTCACTTTTAGAAACTTGTCCATAATTTATTTCATTATTTGAAAGTAAAAATATTCTACTACTTCATGTACATTAATGATTGTAAAAGTCAAGCATTAAGAAGATCAGTAATTTTAGTTCTATATAAAATGTAGAATGGCAAATAAAACAAGATGGATGCTACTTGTGCATTTTGTCTAATTTATTTGAGGCAGAAGTGAAGGAAAATGAATTTTTATTTTGGGGTACCTAATTTATATTTCTATGAATATAAACATACTTTTGAAAGAATGGGAACCATGTCCTTTACATATTATTCACAAATCAAAATAAAAATGTTGAAAGATAAGAGTTTAGATAAAAATAAAGACTGGCTTTCATACACATATGATTTTTCATTAAGGATACTTTTAAAAAGAAATTTTCTTTTCAATGCACAAAATCCTCTCCCACAAATCCAGTATACCAAGTTATTTATTTATTTTCAATTACTCTGTATTACTCTCTCTACCTGGCTGGGGGCCTCCTAGTCCAGCTGCTCCCCATGTTGATCTCGGGATCCCCCAGCAGGGAGCACTGTGTCTGCACCGCAACCACCCTCCAGAGATAAAGTGCATCCTGTTCTAAACTGTCGGCTTCCACCCTGCCCATTACCTCAAATTCTGTCTCCATTCCAGAACTTGGATCTCCCAATTGGCAACCCAGAGAGCGCTGCTGTTGGGCCCCAGTGATGGCCACTTTTAAATGTCTATGTTATTAAAAAGTTGTATTTGTTTACGGTGACCTCTGGGCCTACTGCAGACACAACTCTCCTGGTACAGGCACATCTGGTCATTTCCCAAGGATTTAACTTTTATCCCTCCTCTTCAAGAACATACAAAGGAACCCTCAGTGAGCCCAAATGAGATGCAATAAGACTAAGCTAAACCTGTCCTCCAGCTATCATGTTTAAAGGATTATCCCGGCATGAATTTCCTCACAATTAGCATTTTTGTCAGGATACCATTCATAAAAATACCAACTAGATAGCACTTGGCTCACTAACACCAAGCAAGATAGCTTTTTCAATGAAACAAAGCAAAGAGGTTTAAACCTTCTCCCAAATCATGAAACTTCTAATTTTTTTTCTTTAAATCTATACCTACAACTCTATCTTCTCAGTTAAAAAAAACCATCTGAAATTATTATTATTATTATTATTATTATTATTATTATTATTATTATTATTATTATTATTTTACATCACTAACTTTTGGGTCCTGATAAATAACAGAAATTGAAAAAAAATGTTAAAAAGCCTTAAATGAACTCCCTAAAAGACAGGTTATTTTTCCTTAAAATAATATAGTAAGATATAGTCATTGCAATTTAAAACAAAAAAGTGGAGAGCAAAAAAGTCAATAATGATCAATATTTAATATAATAATTTATTTAGTAGTGCTAAATTAACATGCAGTTTATTAAACTCTTTAGCAACTATAGCTTTAAACACAGCAGCTATTCAAATAAAAGAAAAGGAATACTTACTGTCACTAGGGGTGCCCTGTTCTAGCAAAAACTGCTGCCCTTCACTCCATTGCCTCTCCAAAAGCTGCTCTATGCTAGCAGCTACAGGGGGCAGGGTGTCCAAGCTGCTGTTGCCCGATTGATCATAGCGGATCTGTAGGCTGTTGACAGGGGAGCTGTTGAAAATATTACAAATCAGACATTAAAAAGAAGGGAAATACTTGCAAGGAAAGGTCCACTATAAGGTTTCTTACCTGGTTTTATTCAACCCCTTCTGTCTAAACATCCATTATTTCCAATACTGAGCTGCTTATACTATTTGTCTCTGAGACAAAAATCAAACCAAAAATTTAGTGGTAAATCTTGCCCCTTCAAATTTAACATTAGGTTAGCATATTTGGAACAAAATTAAAAACTATTCCAATATAAGTTATAGACATACAGCATATAATCTCTGAAATGAAAAGATTCCAAAACAAAAAAGTTGAAACCTTAAACCTGTACAGCCCTTTAACCAACATAGTGGGAAAGACCAAAATATTTTCCAGTTTAGCTTCAAGTTCTGTAGAATTAAAAAAGAAATTATTCACCTATCTCACCAAATTCTACTCTTGATAAATTTAAAAAACTGAAGAATTTCACAACTAGAGGTACCTGAGGAGTTAAGAAATATGTGTATATATTTAAAATAAAGTACCATAATGGGATGAAGAATTAAAACATTCAAATATTATACAAATTTAGGAAAAATCAAGGCTGAGGGTAAATTTTATTATATATATATTATATATATATATATATATATATGTATGTATGAAAATATTGTCCAAAATGGAAAAAATAAAAGGGTTTATTGCAGTTTAGAAGTCTTCTTTAACATTTTAAATGCTAGCTTACTTTTTAGATTTGCTAGACATGAATAAAAAGTATCAGACTTTTATTTAGGTTGAGTATTCAAATGGATTTTTGTCATTTTTCTATATAAGACTTCAAAACAATTTCAATCTATGGAATGACAAATGATATTTCCAATAAATTTATAGAGTATATATTCCAGATAGTAATTAACTTTAATTAAATAAGTTATAAGTAAATTATTTAAATTAACATACTTACAAAACAATTGTATGAAGTAAAGAGACTTTTTAAAAATAATTTATGAGATCCAATTGAGTGCACCAGATCCAATTACTTTCATTATGTTCTGAGATTTAAAAGAAAGGTAGCTAACAACATACCAAAAAGAAACTTTATTATTCTATCATCTAACTAGGGCATGTAGCTAATTAGAAAAACCAGAAGTGTTATGCATACATGCATAAAAGCAAGACTGATCATATGTTTTAAAAGCTGGAAAGAACCTCAAAAGTCATATAGTCCAATTTCCTTACTTTAAATATGAAAAAATGAAGCATGGAGGAAGGTGATTTGTCCAAGGTCACACAGGAAGCATAAGTATCAGAGTTTGGATAGAGCTCAAAACATCTTAGATTTGGGACTCTGCTAATATAAATGTGTTTGTAGAACATGGAGCTGGGAAACGCCTCAATTTTTCAACTTATAAACAAATGAACAAAACAATTTTTTAAAGTACATTAAAACTTTGACCAAAGATTGTATTCCCAACATTAACAATAACCCTGGAGGTAAGACTAGGAAGATCAATTTTCCACTGAATATCTAAATTTCCTGATTTCCAAAGAACAAAACTCCAGTGGGTCCAATTGGGCAGAGTAAATTATTTGAAACTGTGGATTATGGAGCTAAAAAAAGTAAAACTAAAATTTAACAGACTTACTAAAGTGTTCCTAAAAAAGCATAGTTAAAAAAATCTTAACATTTACCCAAGAAAACCTAAGAAAAATAATTGACGTTTATATATTCAATGATCATTATCACTAGTAATTCATAGATGATTAAGTGGTATGACTAATGCTAACTATTTTACCAAAAGTTTATGCTTCAAAATTAATAAGGGTTGAGTTTACAATTTTGGATTAAAGTTTGACATTACTAGAGAGTTCTGATTTAATCACTTATCTAAGTCTTCATTAAAATTTCATTTATAGTCCAATGCAGACAGAGTAGGAGTACCTAGAATGGATTCAGAGAGATCCTCTTCTCCAAATTCCTAGCCTCAATGGGTAGAATTAATCAGAAACGAGGTAAGAGGAAAGAGCAGAAAGAGTGCAAGGTCAGAAGAGCTGTAAGAATAATTGAGGTAAGTAATTCAAGATCCTCCTGAATGTAAGGGCTAGTCAACCTTGCTCCGCCCAACCTCAAGCTTTAACTTTTCTGTCTTTTTTCACGAATGAATAGAAAATCAAAACATCTAACTCCTTAAAAGAATGAAAAAATCAGTCATTTATTTACGATATATATACTCTCAGAAGTTATTGAAATGATTATGGTTTATGTTTTAATTCAAATTCTATATTATAAGGATAAAGACAGAAAATTGAACTGCAATATGGATCTTTGAGTAGCAAGTTAGAGGGTCGAGCACCACTAAGGAAAGGTTTTTTTTTTTTTTGCTCCCAAAATGACATACACCCTAGTATTACTAAGCTCATTCTCTTCAATTCTATAAAGTCTTATCAGTATAACTGGGTGGGTAGAGGCTCCTCAGAGGACAGATATTTGACCCTAAAATGTACAACTACTATAGACTTTCAAATAATCAATAAAATTATACAGAAAAGATGCCACACTTGTGCTAATATATATTGCTAATATGTAAACTCTCACTGTGGATAGGCTGCAATCTATCAACACAAAGGGAATATCTACATCACTGAGACCACAGGTTCTTCAGCAGAGAATCAACAGGCTTTAAAAACTAATCATAGGACTGGAATGAACCTTAAATTATCAATCATATGTAAATAAACTTGGTATGGTCCAATGGTTTGGTTTTTATTTTCTTCTTACTTTTTTTTTTTTTAGGTTTTTTGCAAGGCAATGGGGGTTAAGTGGCTTGCCCAAGGCCACACAGATAGGTAATTATAAAGTGTCTGAGGTCGTATTTTCTTCTTACATTTTTAAATAAAATAAAACTTTATTTAAAAATGTGAAACAAAATCCTTAGCTCTCAGGCTGAACAAAAACAGGTGGCTGACTACAGAGTTGGTTCACAGGCTGTAGTCTGTGGAGGTCCAAAAAGCCCTGTCACTAGTTGCTAGTGAAAGGCTAAGGAATCTAACCAGCTGTTCCAACACAGAGCTCAAAAGAAATAGTGAGTATGTGGATAAACCTTTTTTAAACTTTACAAAACATTTTACTATTACTGCTTCATCTGATCCCTTCATCAAGTTTGGAAGGTAGGTTAATTAAATCCACCTGACAAATGAGGAAATGGAGGCAGAGGGAGTTGAAGTGACCACTAGATCATGTCTGAGACTGGGGTGGAGTTCCAAACTTCCTGATTCCAGTGTAGCATTCCTTTCGTTACATATTCCCCCTTTCCTTTAGTTTGGAACTGTCATTTCATTGGTAGAGGGAGCTCCCAGGAAGGAAATTCCCTCCATCAAAGTAGGAGGGTACCTCTCCTGCAACTCAAGAGTGGTATAATCTCCTGGGATTGTTAAGCAAGTCAGAGGCAAAATAGAGGCACAGTTTTTCAAGACTCTGAAACAAGCAGTTTCTAACATAGCCAGATTCTGAATATTTGATAATATAATTTAAAGATTTTTGCAAGATTTCCAAGCATGTTCTAGGTTTAGGGGATAGAGATAATCTTACATATTTATATGAAGCACTTTACATAAAATGTATGAGAGAATTTAATAAAATTTTTATTTGAAAATCTTTTATCTTCTGATAAATATGATTTGATATATTAGCATTAAGTTCACAAGATGATTTGGGCTAGAAACAAATATCTGTATCCGAACAGGTTCAACTAGAAATTTCTTTTAAAATCAATTTTTTCTCTGTATCTTTTACTCTGTATGAGAAATAAGTTCAATTTCCCCAAAAAGTCTTTCTTCATGTTAATCTAGTGCAGTAAGTGATTTTTATAACTACATATTTTATAACAGAAACAGTAAATTTAAAAAACTGAAAAGATTAGATATTATCATCAAAAAAATATAAATGATAAAAACAGGCAAACTAAAAGCAATTATAAGCTTAAGAGAAGATATTCCTTTTAACTTGCTAACATAATCATATGTGTTTAAATTAACATCCACATAAATTTAAAACCACTTTTCTTGTCTGTCTGGACATGTCATTTATCTACATAATTCTTTATGGTCTCACATATGTATATGCTACTGATAAGAGATAAAGAAGTTTCCAGACCTCAGAATGTTTCCTTTGCCTTCACTCTATAGTGTAAATAATGCTTACCGTGGTGAGAGACTTCCTCTGGGTGAGCTTCCCCTGCCAACAAGGCTGCGGCTATTGTCTCCAAGATCTGGATCTGCAGTGTAAATATTTCATAGCTGATAAAGTGACTCTCACTAGATAAGAGGTTTTAAGCTGCTGCTCTGATTTTTCCTTAAAACATACATTAGACGTTAAGCACTATCTCTGCAGTTGCTACAACAAAGGTAAAAGACCTAATATGTTGCTAGTTTAAAATTGCTGAACTGTAGCGTGTAAGGCGTTGTCCCTACACGTTTCTGTGGGTGGAGAAGGCCATGGATTATGTTCAGTTCTTTCATTCCTTTCAATTTTACAGCACGGAAGCGTGGTTTGCATTTGCAGTACCCTCCCCTCAGCCACTTTTAATTTCTACGGTGAAAGTAATGAATCACAGCTGTGGACAGCTCATCTGTATGCTTATCACAGCAAATCCTGATGCTTTGTATTTTTTAACACTTTGCATCCCAAAACAAGTCATAAAACACCTAATACTTTATAGTGACCCTCAATGTGTCCAATGTGAATATTTAGATCAGAATTTAATATTGCCTGGATATCTGGTTTTTTGGATTTTTTTTGCTTTTCAAATTATTATAAAAATTTTGGTAAACAAGAAAATAAGATATACATTCAGATTCTACTTTGTTAGCTAACACAAAATCCTTTCCATTGGTAAAGCTGAAACGGACCATTTTCCCGATGGCCTCTCAGTTAAATACCAACCCACTTTGGCCCCCTTCAGGGTTGTCCTTTGACCCCTTAGAGGGCAGAGACATGACTGATCCATTCTTGGTAAACTGCTAAACCCATTCCCTTCCCCCAAACAGGCATGACTACTTGGACATGTCAACAAATCCTTAAGGAAGGAATGAAACAAAGCAAATCCAGTGGCTCATTAAAACAGGAGAAGAGGAAAATGCTACAAAATGTCAACTGGTAAATATTCACAGGATTACTAAACATTGTAGAAGTTCTCTAACAGGATTTTTTTTAAAAACCAAGTTTGTGTAATGCAATTTCATGAATTATGCAAATAAAGGTTTAGGCCGTTCACAGAGAAGCCCCCGTGTTATGTTACTTTCATTGCGCAGAACTGAGAACTGAACACATCAATCACAGAAGTCACAGGAGACGCTGCTGCATTCCTGCCTGCTGATGGCTCTGCTTAAACATTTACATTTCAGACAGTAAAAAATGCACATGGCTATTCTGCGGCACAGCAGAGCATTTACTTCCAACTGTGATTCTTTGGGGGGGGGGGGGAACCTCACCCTTTAGGGACTCTACTCCTAGACTTGACAAAATTAGTTAGTTTTAAAGACAGATTAGGGAGAATTTCAGTATTTCTTGAAACTTACCTGTTTGACTGTTTTCTGAGTGAGCTATAAGAGTTGCCATGGCTGAATTTGGATTTAACCTATTGCCATACATATGGGATGGAGCTAGACTTAAGGAAGATCCAGACAGGGGATTTGCCTAAATGGAAAAAAAACACAAAGATAAATAACTTGTATTTTGACAGCTTTCACTTGTTATTGCTTTTTTAGCTTTTTCAAACAAATCTAGTCACCAGGTATTCTGCCTCACTGATACAATAGTTAAAAGAGTAAATGTCTAAAAAAGCATCAAAGAGCTAGTAAATTCTAATAAAAGAGATTAGACAGGAGGAGTTTAATTCTACTTTCTCAAATTTTTGATTCTTGTAATGCTCTTTGCAAATTTTGAGTAATATTTTTAAAATGAATGACATGTGCAAGGTGGAACATGAATTCTGTTGCTTCCAGTTTGAAAGTATGTTGGCAATGCCAGAACTCAGGGGCATGGTGATCGTGTGGTTCTCCTCCTAATTATTTAATCTTATTAAAGCATTTACAAAATAAGGGCAGGTAGACAACAGATGTCTCACAAATGCCTGGGTCCCTTCCATCACAAGCCGACTGAGGAGGTCAAAAGGTCTCACTTCCAGCTCCACATTTAGCCTCACAGGCCATATTTCCTCTGCTTTACTCTGTCATTAGTAAAACCTGCACAGTATTTTGTTACTTCCTATTTTGATAGACTTAGAAGTCTGGTGGGTTTTTTGTTTTGTTTTGTTTTGTTTTTATTTTAAAAGAAAGCAAACAGGCATCCCAAGTATGTTTTCTATACAATGCAGGACTCGACGAATCGCCGAGTTGCCCTGACCCCATATAAGGCACTGTCTTCTTGGCAGCTGGCCAGCTCGACTTACTGAAGAGCTCGTCCAAAGTTTGTAATTCATTCATGTTGCTAACCACAATTCTGAAGGCCTCTCCCGGGACTTGTGCCAAACAAGCGAAAATGAACCCTTCAACAGATGAAGCAAAGGAGGCCGGCCAAAGTCTTGCATAATCCAATGTAATAAAAATGCCTTCTTCCCTTTCGAAGAATACTACAGCCTTAAAATGCTACATTTGGAAAGGACACCATCACATTCATTCAAAAGAATTCATTCGGACACAAAATCCAAACTGGCACAAAAAATATTCTTTTCATACAACTGATCTATAAAAACAGAATATTATATATAGAAGTGTAAAAACAGGAAAAAGAAGATATCTAAAAATGATTTCCAAAACACATGGTCCAGAGTAATGCTTATGACCATGCACCTGAGACTAAGCAACACAAGCAGTTATTACAAGCAAAACTGTTCAGGGTTAGAAATGGTATTTCTGGAAGAAGTGGTACCCGGCCATTACATTTTGGCTCCTGGCCAACTTATTAAGTATGATAAATGGACTTTTATAATTCACAGGAATGCTTTCAACAAGGCAGAATCCAGTTCATGGTTTTTATTGTTCCACACTGTATAACTGATAGTTCACGATTTCATGTAGCTTTAAGTTCAATCTGTCAATTCCTTGTTTTATTTGTCCTCTTAATTGAAGATTTGCATAAGAATTTATTAAGTTCATAATATAAGTCTTGTTTAACAATAAATTAGTAGCCTCAAAAAAAGAGATAAAAATTCCAAAACAAGAACATTCTATTGGACATCAACAAATATTCCTCTAGAATAAGCCAAACAGAATACAATTCCTAATAAATATCACATAACCCAAAATACAGTCCTACCTATCGAATCAGAATACTGCACACTAGGGCTAGGCAATGGAGGCCTTTGGGCAGTCACACAAAAGTGCCCACTCTTGGGGCCCCGAGTTCTCACTCCTCTGGAACTACCTATTTTTGCTTTTCAAAAGAATTCTAAGTTAAGTCTTCAGGTTTTCAGACTATCAAAGACAGTTAAGGGTTGTGCTACAGGTGAGCACATACACAGGAACAAGAAATGGCAAAGAATGGAAGAAAAAGAAAAAGAAAATCGCAAGAGCCAGAACAAAAACAAAATAAAATAAACCCCAAAACCCATCATCTGAGACAATTGAGATAGGAGATAACAAAAAGAAAGTCTTAAACATCTTTATATGTCTGAGAACATGACTGTAGGACACACAACGGTGCCACAGTGTGATATTGATTAAGATCAAGAAAAGGTTAAAATGTGTAATATATTTTTTAAAAAATTTCCATTAAAATTTCTAAATAGTGGTAATTAAAGAGATACAGCTGAATTAAAAAAAATCACTTGGAGAATCATTTGCTCTTCAAGAGTTCCAAATGTATTGAGGCTTTACTGTGTTGTTAAACACTACAACTAAAAAAGATCTATTCAGAAAAAAATCTATAGATTTTAAAATCATGAGTATTAGCCTACCTAAAAAAGTACCCTTTAAAAAGAAAACATATCCCTGCTTTTTTCTCTTTTCAATTAAAATTATTTTTTTTTTGTGTTAATTCCATATATCTACTGAATAGTGTTTAACTGGAGAGCTTGTCAATACCAGACTCTTTGCCTTAATTTTTTTCTATTTCAATGGACTTCGAGCTACCTGTCATTTTTTGACCAGTAATTCTAAAATATGCTGAAAGAGCTGTTTAGGAATTGCAGGGACAATCTAAAGTTCCTGAAGACTTTGGACTGGAATAGAAAATGGTTTGTTTGCTTGGTTTTTTTTAAAAAAGGAAGATTCTAAAATATCTGTGTTGGGCTAATGGAATTAGTGGGAATAATAAGTAAAAGAAGAATAACAATTCCCATTATTTCAGCACTAAGACAGGCAACTTGCTGAACCAACTATTCTGAATTGAAAAACTTAAGGATTAGGGAAAGAGGAAAAAGCTCATTTAAAAAACTGAAGGTAAAGAAACAATGGGGAATTATAAAGGATATAGGCATTTTGGTATAAAGAAGATGTGAATAAGAAATATCCAAAACCCAAAGGACAAATCTCTTTTGGATAGTGCCAGTTAAAGTAAACTAGGAGCATGAACAATTGGTTTATCTAAGTCATAGGCTAAAAGCAAACAGAAGATTTAAGCAGCCCAGATTGTGTCTAAGAGATCAATTGTTCCCAGGGTTTTCAGACCTACCTCACAGACAGCAAAATTTCATACAATCTCAGTTTGCTCCACTTTAGTCCTGCCTTCACCTGGGTGGCAGCTTGGAACTAATTGTATCTATCATAAAGGTCAAAATTACACTAGTAAATAAGAAGACGACCACAACAGGGGAGTCAGCAGATCTGGATTCTAATTATGGTTCCTCTATTTTAGAAGGTACAGATGCTTCTCCAGCTGGGCCATACCTAAAACAGCTATGTTTGATATGGTTTTTGCAATATCATACTTTAAATTACAAGTATCCTGAGAACTCACAGCAAAACTCTAATTCAGAGGTTTTTAATCTGCAATCTATGAAGCTGTTTTAAAAATAATTTGATAATTGTATGTATCTTATTTTATGTATTTAAAAGCATTATTCTGAGGAATCCATAAAGGAAGAAATGGATAAGAATCCCCAGTCTAGTTCTTTTTGTCACCCTTAAATAGGCAAAATGTATACACAGAGTGTGGGAAGGAGTAGTCAAGGAAAATAGAGGGCTCCCTCTTATCCTGCAGGTTAACAGGAAGATATAGTTCATTTATCAAGGATTTGGTAGTAGTATTTTGGATCACAGGGAACAATTCATAAATGAAAGGTAAGGAAGGACTGGAATATGTTGTACCAAAATACAAAGGAAACCCTACATATACCCAAGGAAAATATTCTGAATAGCAGCTTACATTTGATTACTAATCGTACCCCAATGGAAAAACAAAAGAATAGTAGGTACAGGTAAACAAGATCTAAACAGTCCAGTGACTGGTAGACTCCCAGGGTGACAAACCCTCTGCACAAACGGATACCATTTTTCCAATAGCAGACGGCTAATCCTGCTAGCCAGAGTTCTCTACTTCACTGCCAAAAAAAAAAAAAAAGAGGGAACAAAATGAAGATGTAGATATCGCAAAACTACATCTATTTGTGTCCAAAGCCTGACAGGTGCTAGCCTTGTACAAGGTCAAGGCCAGCCCCAGCCCCTGCCCTCAAGCAACTCCCATCTAAAGGGGGATCCGACAGGCAAACAACCATGGACAAGGAGCCACAGTAAAGATAAACAAGAAATAATCTTCAGAGGGAAGATCCTGGTATTCCAGGGGATCCTTTGGAAGGTGGAATCTCAGCAGAAGGCCAGGAGAAAAGCATTGCAGACCACCAGCAAGAAGGATGCCAAAGGACTCCAGATTAGAAAGAGGAGGGTGTAAGAAGACTGGAAGATAGGGGGCTGGGTGACCCAGGTTAGGAAGGTCTTTGAATGCCAGACAGAGGATATATTCTTTGATCCTGAAGGCAACAGGGATCCCCCGGAGTCAGAACCCAGTTATTTAGCTAGATCACTCTGACAGCAGAGTGGAAGATGGCTTGGGATAGGAAGAGAAAACAACCAGGAGAATGTGATGACAGGGGCGGCCTGCAATGGGGATGTGGCAGCACCAGAGGAAGGAAAGGGGCATATGGAATGATGGGAGGAGGGGTAGGAGGGTAGGCAGAGGGAGAGGTTAGGGATAAAGATTCTGTGGGGCTAGAATAGCCTACTTTTACTAAGATGAGGGCAGGATGACTCAATAGATTCTCTCTCTCTCTCTCTCTCTCTCTCTCATATATATATATATATATATATATATATATATAAATATATATATATAAAACCTTGTTGCCAACAAAGATGGCTTAAGTCAAAGAAGTATTAGTTTTCTTATGTCTTCTTCACCTTTCGTTTTTCAAAGAAATGGCAATTCTCTGGGAACACAGATTTTCAGATATCCTCTTTTACAGATGAAGAAATTAGTACAAAAGTTAAACAATCTACTCAATGTCAGAGTCCTTCCAGGGTCTAGAACCAAGCTTTCCTGACCCCTAGTCAGTTCTTTCCACACATACCACCACTCTGCCTCTGTTCTGGGGCCTGAAAGAGTTTGTAAAGAAAACCAATTGCTTTCTCTAAAGAGCTAGGTTTTTTTGCCCTAAAATCAGCAGGCTACCTACTAAAACTTAAATAATCTACCAAATTAATGTATGGTATTTTTGCAAATTTGAACATTTTAAACTGCTAAAATAGAGTTCTGCATTTTAGGTTCCAAATATTCATACTTTCAGAAAGGCAATTTAAGCCTGGGAATGAGAAGCTAATCACTGCTGACCATGCAACGCTTTTTAGTTCTGATACTAAGTTCTACTATTTTGATTTTCATAATTTATTGGGAATCTAATTAAGTGCAATTTCTGCTAGACAAACATGCAGATCAAGGCAGTAAAACTTTTCTGATTGCTGTAAATAACTGAATTATCATGGCAGACTCAACACATGTTTAGATGAAACATATTAGGTAACTGAGACAAAACACTGATTTTCCTAAGCAAATCTGGATGAACTTACTGCTAAATATGCTTAAAGCTTAATAAGTCTTTTTCAAGGAGGTACACAAACTAGAAATAGAAGACATTAAAGAAATTAAGTTTACTAAGTAGATTGGCATAACAGATCATAACTATTGGCATGATATAAAATATTTCAGTTTTAACTTTTGCTCAACTGGTATTTCATTTCCAAAATTTTAAATCTTTTTTTACAGTCCCATACATATGTTTCATGAAAAGTTTAACTGTAATATAAATTAAATTAAGAGAATTTGGGGATATTCTGCTCACCTTCCTTAGGAGTAAAGTCACATTACATGAGACTACCTAAGTTCTGAACTGAGTCTTAAAATGAAGTATTGTTTTCTTTTCACTTGGACTAACAGAGGTAATGACAGAGAGAAGGTACATACAAGACGGTTGAAGGCACCTTAGGTATACTAAAATTTCCCTTTTAGGAAAGTATTTAGAGGTGAACTAGGAACATCATACTATAATCATTGTACAAACAGGCTGCAGCAAGCATTTATTAAAAATGCATAATCATCCTGTCCATTCACATTATGGTCAAAGGATTTAAACAAGTTTTAAAATGCAGAACTGACTTTAAAAACTGTAGGCTTTTTTCATCAGAACTTAATAACCAACTCACACATGTCTAATATAATGGTCTTTAGAAACCCTGCCAAAGATATTTCCATTTCCTAATTAAAATCTTTTATTTTTTTAAAAGAACTCTCAACTCTCACAAGAAGAATAGAAGAGCAAAGCTCAAATTACCTACTTTCCCAAAACAAACAAACAAATCACATGCCCCGCTAATTTAAGAGTAATTTGGAAATAGGAAATGTGGGGAACATCTTGAACTAAGTATTAAGTAAAATGAAAGTAACATTCATTTCCCTTATGAGCTGAAGTAATATGTCAAAGCAAAAAAAAAATATTATCTTCAAATGATTTTGCAGAAATAGTATTACAAAAGAACAGGTGATTTTAAATGGCAGAACTTTTTGTTCATAAATTTAGTAAATAAAACTTTTATGTGGGCCAGAAAAAATTTTCATGGAAAATGTTCAAATAAAAAAAATGAGACATGTTTCTGAAATACAATTATTGTAAAGCTCTATTCATTTAGATATAAATTACATTACAAATGGTCTCTGAGAAACAAGAACACATGTGACAATACCCAACCCTACCCATTCCCTTGGTCTTTTCAGGTTTGATACTCTGAAATATTTTCTGCTAACAGGCCCCATTTCTGTCTGTTTCAGCTCCCCACCAGTAAGGTTTTAATACTCAGCGTGTGATGAGAGATGAAACCAAGTGTGAACAACTTTCAGGTCCCATGAGTAGGCTGACTGTTGAAGCTGTCAGGTTCAATTGCATCATTCCACATTATTCAATGCCCCAAACTGCTCCCTAATTGTTAGGGGCTTAACATATTCAAAACCATTGTTTAGGCTAATGCTGAAATGCCCACAGTTGAGCTTCCATAAAGAAGGGGGAGGGATTTAATTGTAGTTAAACCATTACTGAACTCCTTCATTCATGATAGGACAACAGGAAGGGGTCTAACAACCAATTCCAGAACAGATTCTTAATCAGTTTATTTCTAATCAGCACACTTCTTTCCTTTTAATTTTTAAGTCAATGATAACACGTTAGCACAAGAATGTTCTGGCAAAGTTTATAATATTTAGGAGTGAATGTGGAGCTAAGAATCATTCCTTCTTCCTAATACTAGGGTTTCTATCTGTAAAACAGACAAGTTTACTCATAGCAGAGGAATTTCATATTATTCTTTCCTGGAACTGATCAAATATTTCCTACAAGTCAAGTCAGAATTATGAGCACATATATGTCAACTATAATATATGTATATGGTACATGAAAACAGACAATAAAAATAATTTTAAACTTACCTTCAAGAAGCTAGGTGTTTAAAATATTAATAGGAGAGTATATGTTTTAAGAGTTAGAGCTAAAATGAACTTTGAACAAATGATTTTACCTGTTAGAAGAGACTCAAAAATTAACATCCTCAGAAAACTAATTTTAAAAGTACATTTATAACAAAGCTAACCAAATATAGGGTTTTTTAATTTTGAAAAAATTATCACCATGGAATTGTCAAGTTTTTTCCAAAGCAACACAAAGTATAAGTAAAATCAGATGCTAAGCAAACCACTGACACCACAAACTATCATATGTTTATTTTTATAATTTGAAAATGCTTTCTTCAAAAAGGATAATTCCAAATATAAAAAAAAATTGGTTTTGATTCACATGTGTGAGATTTTGGAAGGAAAACAGAAATATCTTAATTCACTTGTAATAAAATTATCTGACATAACTCCATCCTTAGAAGAAGAAGGAAAATACTTTTAATTTCCTAATGGGCTATTTCTGAGAACTCAATATCATCCATTTACACTGTGTCAACTAAGTTATTGCTTAAAGCAATAATTAACATTATATCCAAGATAAGTGAAACAATATAATCTAATACTGTTTTCCTTTCATAGTAATTTGCTTAGGATGGCATTATTCTTACTGATAGTTATTATTTTGTAATTTCAGCATATTTAAATACTATTATGAAAATTACTATTAAAATATTCCTAGTAAAAGTTAATATAAACAATCCCAAGATTTTACATATTTTATCGAAGTTTAAAATAGTTCAATTAGTAAAGATGCCTTAATAAATATAGGATTAAATAGTTTCTTAAATCACTCTATCTAAAAATAAAATGGCAGGAATGTATAAACCACTCCAATATCTACTAAAACATAAAAGGTACAAAGAACAATGTAATACAAGTCTCACCATAAACGTAAGAAAGCTTAGCTTAAGAACCAAAAATTCTACCATAGAAACTCTCTTTGAAGGTTATGTCTATAACCTTCAGGTAAACCTCTAAATTTCCTTCATCCTAAAGATTTTGAACATGGGAAACCTATCTTTGTTTTGATAGTAACACATAGAGAAGATAGGTGATATGGATTACTTTAACATATATGCAAATTACAGGTATACAGATATCAAAATTCTATCTAAAAGCAAAATCCAGAAGAGCTCCTTATAGAAGCATTTTAAAAAAATTAATCTTCAGTTCTTTAATTTTTTTTAAAAACCCTCCAAACAAAAGCACTTGCCTGTTCTCTAAGACAGGCAAGAATGAATATAACTGGGAAACACAGTGGGATTTGAAAGGCAAAATGAAAAATTAATGGCACACCTACAGAAACTAATTTATACCTCTATCCACTGTACAACAAGGGCAAATCAAATCATTAAAAAACACAAAGACAGAAGCTGCTCTATCCTCCAATAATATGAAACTGTAATTGTTATAATTGCAACCATATTACTGGTTTACTAATATGTAATGAAGTTGCAGGGCTTAAATTAATCATTAAAGTTTAAATGTTTAAAAACAAGTGTAACAAGTATATTTAACGTTTAAGTTTTGAAAGTGAGCTCTTAAAACAGTTCTTGAAGAGCTATGACATTTTCCTTTTCTTTATTTTTTTCATTTTTGGCCATCAGACTCAAGAATTGCTCACTAAAATCTTTTTAATGCCTTCTGGGTTCTTTTCTGAGGAAAGGTCCCCCCTGCACCAATCACTCCAGCCTATTTAAATTCCACTGGCCACTCCCCCCTCCCTTCCCTCCCCTTAGCAGTTTGCCCACTAACATTTCTAATAGTGGCAAAGATACCAAACAGAAGCTTGTCTGTTTTTCTTTAAACCCAGAGCACAAAGATCAAGAATGACCTCTGAATTTCTAACCTGCTGGCATCAGGCCAGCTACTAAGAATTACTGCCCTCATTAAGCAGTAAAAATGTAAGGAAACAGTATTTAAATTTAACAAGTTTTTCAAAAACAAACAAAAAACATTTGCAATGGTGTACTAATCATCTTAACTACTGGATGAGAAATTCCAAAATTGTTGTTGGATACTATTCATTCATTTTATGTTTACCTGGTTACAGAAGGTATTGATATCTTAATTCCAAATAATTTACCCTCAATGAAGTTCCAAATAAAACAAAACACTGCAGAATGAAGTGACTGAAGCTTATTATACACTATATTCTTTATGAAAGCTAGATCAGAAATAAAGTTTGTAGTTCTGAATTGAAGATTCACCATTCACTGCATCCATAATCTTTGAAGTTATTCCTAAATATTCAATTGCTTCTAAATATTTTTGTGTCCTTACACACAGAAAGAAGCTAAAAAATGTCACATTTTCCACATTCCACCCCATTTCTATTGTCTCTGGCAGCTAAATTGAAGGAGCTTTCCACTCAGTTCAAGCCAGAGGTCAATGTGCCTCAGTTGCCTGGAGACTGATGGTTGCTACAGCAGCACCAGATAAGCCAGGCGAAATAAGCTCCTGGAGAAGGCAGGAAGCAGTGGCTGGTGGGCGAACAGAGGTGCAGCTGTCTCAGCAGGCCGTGCTGTGAAAAATCATGCAGCGGCCTCTCGGCCCAGCCGGGCGATCCTTTTTATAAGAGACCAATCTTACTGGAATTAGACCAGGGGAGAAACAGTAAAGATTTTAATTTGAAGGAATCCTGGATTACCAGCAACTAAGATTTCTTTGTTCTTCTCCTAGAGTCACATGTTACATGGAATTTTCCCTCTGGCTGTAAATTCCTCTTCATTGCCTCTTCCCCATCCCCCAAGCCCACCACCATAATGAATGAGAAGAGATGAGATTTTTGCTTAATTCAGCCTGGAAGTAACCAGAGAGTAATTAAAATAGACTTTATATAAAGAATGAAATGAGAGAAATGCACATTCAAAATGCTCATGTGAGACTTTGTCCAGTGATAAAAAAGATATCAACAGAGGACTCTTCACTTAATTAAAAGAGACAAAACTACTTAGAGAGGAATAGTCCTCTCATTTGTCCCTTTACTCCTATTACTGGGGTGACCACGCTTTACTGCTAAAGGATGCTACATAGGGAAAAAAAAAACCCAAAAAAGCAAAACCGAGCCAGGCTCTCGAGCACTGTCACTTCCTGAGTCGATGCAGTCAGTGGGATCTTTGGCACAAACTGCCCTGGAGAGGAGTGATTATAAAGTGGTGAGATACACACAAATCCACACAAACACTAAATCTACACGCCAACTACGTACACATATGCACACGTACCTTTCCTTCACCCCACCCAAAAAAAAGTTAAATGAGTTCAACTTAAGGGTGTCTAACCCCTATAAGTTCTGTGTGTGTGTGTGTGTGTGTGTGTGTGTGTTGTGAAAGGACTATGTGATTGACAACTAGGAATCATAAAGCCAAGATTTACAGCATCTTTTCCTTTATATAATTATACAATTATCCTAACTGTTAAAATAATTTTATCAGTCTATATCAAGACTTACATAATATCTCTGGAAAGGAGAATAACTTCTCTAATTGAAAGTATAAGGGATCTTAAGCACACACACACATATATCATAAGTATTTAGGTTGCAATTTACCTATCCAATTAATATTCAAATTACTATGAATAACACCAAAGGATTCTCAAAAAATATACAAACATTTAAGAACTTTATGATCACAAAAACTAAAATATGTACAAAACTAATAATCAGAAAAATATTAATTTGCAAGATTTGTAAGATAATTTAAATATGTAACCTTATATTAAGTATTTGAATAAAAGTGACAACATAAGTATTTCAAATTCTAGCTAGTGGAATTTAAAGTCATGTCATAAAGAGATTTAAGTAAATAACTATTTCATTCAGGAGAAGAGAAAATATTTTTGGAGTTTTCTTATTCATCCCTAAATTAATCTTACAGGGCTTATACTAAATGCAATATTCAGTATTAGATTAGGGCAAATTACCTAATTCTCTTTACCTCAGTTTTCTCATCAGGAAAATGTAGATAAAAGTTGTAATGCCCTACCAAAAAAAAAAATGCTATGCCGAGGAAAGAAGAGAAATGTCTTCAACTTTCTATTAACAATTACATAAATAATTTAATATTATTTGTGAATGTACATATTAGTGTCTAAGAACACCTGTGGTATTAACAATTCAAAAATGTTAGCATGTATCACTACGACAAAAAAAAAAAACAACCAAAACCCAAAATCCCATGTCTCAGCACATACCAAACACCACAGACAGTTTCCTGCCAGTGCCTGGAACGTCAGGTGCTTCATAAATGTTTACTGATTAGTAATATGAAAGGTAATAAAACCAAACAGCAGGGTCTTCACTGTTTGTTTTTGTTCCACATCAAGTATTACAGAATTTTAAAAATGATATTGCTTCTACTTTGCAGTGACAGAGCTCCTGCTATTGCAGGTGGTGGTTTGATCAAGTCTTAAGGAGCTACTCATGAGGACCTGGGGGACTATTGGACCAGAGGCAGAATTGGAACCTCCTTATAAACACCAAAATCTGGCATTCTGTCCATAAGCGAGAATGCCTAGCAGGATGTGGTAATACCATTTGAAAATTATCTAAATGAAATACGTAAGATAGCAGTAGTTCATATTTTTGCTTTTAAGTGTTCATAATCAGCCTACATCTACTCTTTATAGAAAATACCCAAGAACCCCAGTCATTCATGGGGGGGGGGGGGGCGGCAGGAAAATCTATGTATTAGGAATTCCTGAAGTCAAGATAAAGAGAGTGTTTGTAGGAGAGCAGATAAAGAATAGGAAAAAAAGACCAAGAAGGTCAATCTAGTAACTTTACTATTGACCTATATATATTTCACCAAACTAATATTCATTTTAATTAATACAATTCTAAAATATAAGCACAGTCATCTAATGCTAAGTAATAACAGTTGACATTTTTTAATCAAGTGTCAAAATCACACCTAGCATTTGCTGCATTCTTCAAAAGAATCATTTGACTTAATGGAGGAGAGGACAGTAGAAATTTGGGACATGTCCCACGAGTTAAGGGTTGGTGATTATCAGGGGATATAATGAAAGCCTCATGTTGTAAAGTATAAGGATAGAGTTGGAAAGAATTTCAAAAGAGGAAGAATTCTTTATTTAAGAGAAAGGATTAAAAACAAACAAACCCTCAAAGGAGATGGTTCTCTCTGCTAAAAGGGTTTGTGATCTCTTCCTTCAGAAAAAGTTGATAGGACCACTATCCAGTTGCCCCCTCTCCCTCCAAGCTGGCTTCCCATCTGAAAGGCAATGAAGCCATACCAGGAACTTGATTAGTAGGCACAGAGGGCTAAGCCTCAATCGATGCCTAGGCTGACAAAGCTTACTGGTAGCTGCTGGCTGTGTTGGCATGGCTTCCTGATCATTTAAAAGCATACAAAGGCTCCACCGTGTGGAGTCTGGCCCCTTCCAACTTGTAGGATTGTCCCCTGTCACTGGAGTCCCTCCACCTGCACTCAGGACTAGTTTAAAGAAGGTGAGGAACAAGGGAAGGGGCTAGGGCCTGTGTCCACTGGGGCGACGTTGGACCATGTCCTTAAAGAGAATCCAGAGAGTCCAGGTCATGCGACGACTTAGTAAAACTTTCTGGTAGCTGCTGCATGATTCAGTAGTATCTCATTTTATACCAATACTGAAAGAGTAGCAGCCCACTTATACTTAAAAATCAGATCAATGCCCAAGATAAAAGGACTAGTTTGGAAGACTGGAAATTCTATGCCCCCCCCCATGTAGTTCTGTCTCCTTGGGCTAGTCTTTGTCAATCTGAGCATCCACCCCATCTAATTGAGAGAAAATTACCAGAAGGTGATATAAAATAAAGAGGAAAAGAGCTTTATTAGGGGAGGGAAGAAGAAAAGAGGACTAGAGTCATATAACTCCTACCACTACCTTTCCCCCCATCTGATTATAGGAAAGACCTTTTTAAAATATCCCCTAAAAATGCAGGAGCTTTTTTGGATAATTATTTTTTCATAGGAGATAGTTCTTGATCAAAGGGTAGGACCAGATGACCCTAAAAGATCTAATATCTATCATTCATTTAAAAAAGGTAGTTATATAAACTTACCATGACTAGTCACATCAATCATGAATCACTTATTATTTCTATCTATATGTCCACACTAAGAGGCTATTTTTAGATAACTATACCTAAGCTCATTTTCAAACAATCTGTAGTTTTCATTTGAACAAGTATACCTTCCTGCAACTTATTATATTTAAACTTTTTTCTATCTTTACTCAAACACTGAATAATATTTTTTCAAATATTTCTTAAGCATTTAGTATGAAAGTGACACACACAAAAGATATAATTAGAGATGCTACAACAGAATCCATACTGAAAACCAAGTAAAATATAACCAGTATTTTAACACTCAAGTAACTATTTATCTGAATATCTCCATTTTTTAATAAATCTAGTCTTTTCTCCCCAATTAAATTCTAAGCTTCTCAAGAGCAATAACATGCCTAATCATGTCAATAAAATTTACATTCACTGCATAATATCCCAAACAATATCTTCAATTAAGATATCTCAGCTAATTCTAGAATACCACTGAAGAGTACAAATGAATAACCTAGATGTACACTCTATGAAATTCCCCAGGTAATAATAGAAGTCGACAAGATTCAAAGCCACAAATGTGGCGAGTTAAGAATATTAATAATACCAATAGCAAAATGGTTATTTTATCCATTCATGAAATTCTGCATTGTTTTAGGCAAGAAAAAAAAATAATTCAATTAACAAATAGCTGTTTCAGGCATTGTGCTGGGTAATGGGAATGCAGGGACAGAAATGTAGTCTTTGCTCTCAAGGAGTTTACATATCATTAAGAAAAACATGGTCTTCTTTATGTGTGTGTGTGTATGTGTATATATATATATATATACACATACACACACACACAATATATATGGACCTAAGTACATCCATCGATACAGAATGAACACACACACACAAAAAAAAAATCAAAGGAAGCTTATGGAAATCACTATTAAGGGTCAACAACAGCTTCACATGGAAGATGATGCTTGCTTGATCTGTGGTCCTAAAGAAAAAGGAGTCCAAGAGGTGCAAATGGGGAAGCAGTGCCCCCCAGCCATAGGAAATGGACAGCGAGAAAGCAGTCAAGATAGAAGAGAGCAGGCGTGAGCTTCCCTTGGAAACTACATTAATCAAACCTCTGAATGGATTCTAGAGCGACAGAACCTACACAAAAACAGAGTGAGCATTTTCCAGCTTAAGAGAAAGGGTCCGTGTGGCTAAGATGGAGGGGGAGCATGGCCCAGCACAGGCGGGGTGCAGAGGAGGCCAGCCGGAGACTCTCAGTCACAGCATAGACCTACGGCTGAGGACCCTGGGTCTCACCTCAGTGGGCTAATGGCACAGCAGGCCAACAGGGAGGGCTCCAACACAGGTACCCCAGACCCCCTGTGCAGCCTGCACTACTGGGCTGGATGGCCTCAGCTAGCATTACCCAATGAGCAAGGGAGGTCTGCGAGCAGATCCCTCCCTGACACAAGAAGCTTGGGACAGCTCCCCTGTGACCCAGAACCAGAGCTCAAAATGAGTAAGAAAATTCAGATAAAAGTTGTGAAGATAGAAAATTACTATGGAGCTAAGCAAAATCACAGGACCATCTCAGAAGAGGCTGGCAGAAAAGCACTATATGTAAAGTATTCCCTGAGCAGGGAATATGAATATGGTCTCCAGTCCAAAGAGACTTCTTGAAAGAGCTCAAAAAGAATTCTAAAAATCAACTAGAAAAATTGGGAAAAGAAATGCAAAGAGAAGGAAGATGAAATAGTAGGAAGACTATATAGTGAGAGGAATAATATATATAATAATGGGGCAGCTAGGTGGCGTAGTGGAAAAAGCACCGGCCTGGCCTTGGCGTAAGGAGTACCTGGGTTCAAATCCGGTCTCAGACACTTAATAATTACCTAGCTGTGTGGCCTTGGGCAAGCCACTTAACCCCATTTGCCTTGCAAAAACTAAAAATAATAATAATAATAATAATATATATATATATATATAAAATAAGAAATAGGGAGCTATTGCAGTTTATTGAAGAGTAGAGTGAAGCAATCTAAACTGCCTGAAGAAAATCATTTTGGCATCAATGTGGGAGATATGGGGCAAGTTGAGAGAGACATAAGACATCAGGAAACCAATCAGGACAGCACGACTCGGTGGAGCTGGCATGTGGGAACAGAAGAGGCCTGAACGCCAGCAAGGGGGCACCTGGCATACAAGGGGGCACCTGGCATACAAGGACAAAAAACACGGCAATTCCAATTTGCAAAGAGCTTCTGTTCTAATAAAGGAGGAAATATGTACAGAGATTGGTATATGCCAACATGATGATGAACTGAATAAATCAAAATACATGCAAAGTAGCTAGTTTGGGAGGGCAGCTCCAGAACGGCTTGAGGTAGCATGAAGACACATAATCATAAGGAATCCAGAAGGGAGGAGAGGAGGCACAATGGGAACTTCTGGCCAAGGATTCAGCTGCCTCTAAAATGAGGAAGGGGGAGGGGCAGTGGCCCTGGACTGGGGAGGGATCTTAGAGATAACCACAGGAAGCTGTGGAGGGGCTAGAAAGGGGCCGGAGGAGAGAAACTTGAGGCAGGGAGATCAAGGAGGGAGTTGGTGAGGAGGGGTCAGCTACAAGAGTGGCTGTGAAAGGAGAAAGGGCAAACCAGGGCAACTGATCAGCTAAGTGGGGTGAGAAAATTCAAGAAAATGCTCGTTATTTGGCAGATAGGAAGGAAGGTGATGTCTTTAACAGAGAAGATAAAAAGGAAGGAAGGGAGGGAAGGAAGGCTTTATCAAGTGTCTACACAGTACTCCCTTGCTTTATAAAAATCCACCTGGATTGCTTACAACAGCCCTGGAGGTTAAGGTAGAGCAAGGGGGGTCAACTCCTGAGGACCCATTTGAACTAAGTCCTTGGTGACTCCTGGGCCAGCACTTGAATCACTGCAGAAGCTAGAATGGTTTGGAAAAAAAAGATGGTGAATTCTCTTTTGGATAAGATGAGTTAAAGAAATCTCCAGGAATTGAGCTTAAAATAATGCCATGGTAGTTGGTGATTCATGGCTAAAAGCAAAGCTAAGTGGAGAGTCATGGCCACATGTTCCAGTTCTGGGGGACATCCTTACAGAGATGACAATTAACTCCACTAGATCAGTGATGCCCAGAGAACACAAAGGGGGAGAAGAGAAGAGAGCCAAGGATAAAATCTTGAGGAACAAAAATCAAACATGAAAACTAAGTGGTCAGACAAGTAAGAAGGAAACCACAGAGGCAGGGGAGACAGGAAAAGACGATGAACAGAAGGGCCAAATGCAGCAAGCAGGTTAAGAGGTACTCGGATTTAAAAAAGACTACCACATCTGCCATTGGAAAAGATCATTAATAACTCCAAAGGCAAAATATTCAATTGAATATGGAAGTTGGAAGACAGACTGTAAAAGATGTAAATCACACTATTTAATGCTAACTGTGTTTGTGGGACAAGTGAGAGCTAGGAACTGAAATTAGAAGGTTGAGAGCCTAGAAAAATAGTGTTATTCTCAGAAGAAAAAGGGAGTTGGGGGGGGGCAACAAAACTAAAACTAATAATTTTGTTTTGAACATGCTTAATTTGAGAAGATTTCCGGATAAAGAGTTTATGATGTCCAAAATGCAGCTGACAATAAGCGACTAGCATTCAAGAGAGACAGAAGATAGATGCATAGATTTAAGAAAGGAGTCATCTATGCTGTGAAAAAACGGAGAGAAAAGATAAACATTCAAGATAGAATCCTGGGGTAAACCCACACTGAGGAAATTTTATATGGATGACATGTGACAGGAAAAGAGACTAAGGGGTAGTAAGACAGCAAAGAGGAGACCTAGAAAAGAGTAGGGCCACCAAAACAAACTAATAAACAAAGGAAAGGGTCATAAAAAAGGGTGATCAACAATGCTAAATGCTGTTCAGAGAGTAAGGAGGACTGGGAAAAAGGTTATCAATCAGATTTGGCAAATAAGAGATCACTAATAAGTTTGGAGAGTTGAATTTTGAAGCTAAATTTCAAATGATTGAGAAGTAAGGGATAAAAAAATAAAAGTTATACCTTTAGATTTTTTTGTGGGAGTTTGGCTGAGAAAAAAAGGAAAAATAAATGGTAAGCGCTTGAGAGGAAAACAAGGAAAAAATATCTCTCAAATGTATAAACAGGCAGAAGGAGGAAAATCAGTAGAGAAGGAAAGCTTGAAGATGATGGAGGAAATGATTGAGATGATAATCTGCTGGAGAAGACAGAAAGAATTAAGGGTCCAAATAGAGAATTTGTTTTGGTGAAGAAGGGATACTTCACGACCTAAGAGGAGAAAATGAAAGAAATCCATGGGGATGGGGAGGTGGGGTTTGAGAGGATCTTAGAGGAAAGATAATCAAATAAGATAGTAAAGTCTACAAATATGTATTAATTGCTATGGTCCAGTACTGGAGGGGGGGGGGACAATCCTTGCCCTCAGAAAACTTACATTTTAGTGAAGGGAAGACAACACATTAAAGGGAACTGAAAATAAGGGTAGGGAAGAGGTGCAGGTACCAGGTGTTGGAGGGGAGAAAGACTAGAGAAAGTCTGCAAAAGTCAAGAAGGATGGATGGAGAGGAATGAAGACATAGCTGATCTGGATCTTTTAAAATGGAGGTTCTGGAAGAAACCAGCCAATCAGAAGGAGAGGCCACAAGGAAAAAAGGTATTAAATGTATGAGAGGTGGATAAACATTTAGGATGAAGACCTTTTGAGGATCAAGAAAGTCAAGAGGAGAGGAAAGACTGAGAGGAGAGAAGGTTTGGAAGCATTTATGGGAGAAATGGGAAAGAGACTGATTAAAGAGCAGTAAAAGGACTGCTCTGCTGAAGGGGGGGGGGGGTCAAGCTGAAGATAGCTAACATCATTCTTTATTGACTTAGTCAATTTGGTCGTCTGATTCCACAATTCCATTCAGCAGTATGTAAGTAGAAGCGGATGGGGGGAGTAATTCAGTCCTGGGATTTAACATGGTAATGAGCGATGGCAGGAAAAAAGGGCAAGTGATTTGAGAGTAAAAGAAATTGTAAAGCTGAACTGGTTGAACCTATGGGGCTGAGGCTGGCAGAGTAGCAAGTGTAGTCAGAGAAGAATGAGAAAATATTGGGGGGCTAAAAGGACCAGAGGTGCTGAGGTTGAAGAATAAGTTTAAGACAGTTTGTAAAAGCTCTGGGGAGGTAGAACAAAAAAAAATCCTTTAAGACAGATGAAGGAATATTTATTGACAAAGCACTGACCAGGTGCCTGGTCCACAGCAGGGTTATTTAAACAAATGTTTCTTCCCCAAGTGTGACTCAGGTAGAGTGGAGAACTAGGTCACAGGGTGTGAGGAGAATAGAGAACTGAAAACTGAGGATGTCTCAGAAGCATTAACCTGTATGGTAAAGCTCCCAATTATTAGGATGGGAAATGTGAAAGAGTAGAACAGTGAGTCATAGTTACTGAACTCCTCAAGAAATGAAGGCGATAAACAAGAATGGAGACAGTGAACCTCAAAAAGGGGTGAGCAGGTGAGAGCTAGTAGCCAAAGGAGTCTGGAAGAGGAGCACAGAGCATTCTGACTCCCCTTCAAGGATTTCTCATCAAGGGTATGATGAGGGGATAAGATACAAGGTGGAAGCAGTGCTCAAGAGGAGGTCTAGAGAGGTCTCAGTAAGTGCTCAAAAGGAAGCATAAAAGGAGGGGGTTGGAAAAAAGGAAAACTTAATACATTCTGCCAGAGAGAAAAGATGGGCATTGTTGGAATTAAATAGCAGAGACAGTGTAGGATTGATGAGAATGGAACACAGAACATGGTAAGTGAAAAGGCTTTAACAAAAATTTAATAAGATTGAGGTACTTACTTTGAAACCCTGTATTTCTTGTTCAGCTACACAGAATCCACTTAAATACTTTGTTGAAAGCCCTCATTTTTAAAATTTTCTTTTTTTATTATAAATATGACTTCAACAAGTACAAATATTTGCAGAAACTGGAAAAACTTTCTACACACTGTGAATCTCTACTATTTATCTAGGTTCAATCATTTCAGTCATGTCAGACTCTTCATGACCCCATTTAGAATTTTCTTGGGATAAGAACCTGGAGTGGTTTGTCATTTCCTTCTCTAGCTCATTTTACAGACAGAAAAAAAAATGAAACAGGGTTAGGTGATTTGCTTAGTCACACAGCTAGTAAGTGTCAGAGGTCAGATTTTAATTTAGATCTTCCTAACTTTGGGTCCAGCATTCTAGCTATTGAGTCATCTAGCTACCCATCTAACATGTATACACAGATTTTCTAAGTATATTAACTAACTTTGCCTTGTTTGTCTGTGTCCTCTTCTGATCTCCTTAGGATCTATGATCTTTTTCTTTTTTTTTTCTCCAGAATCACTATGACTATCTCCCCCAAAATAAAAGTTCCCTCTTATAACAAATATAATATTTTGTCAAGCAAAACAAATCCACACACTAGCTGTGTCTGAAAAATGAAAGCTATTCTGCACCTCTAGTCAATCATTTTTCTGCTAAAAAACTGACCTGGCAAACTCTTCATCATTCATATTCTGGTCTATGCATTAATCAAAATTTTTGAGTCTTCCAAAGCTGCCTTCTTTTACACTACTACAGTCATATATAAATAGTTCTCTTGATTCAGTTCATTCTAAATACTGATTCATACAAATTGTTTCAGATTTTTATAAATACAATTTTCTGTTATTTCTTATAGCAAAACAATATTACATTCATATAACATTGTGTCTTCAGCAATTCTCCAATTGAGATGAGAAATCATAGTTTCCAACTATTGACTATTACAAAAAGTGCCTTTGAATATAATGTTTTTTTCTCTGCTACACCTCCTTAACTATGCTTATGTTTAATGCTGCCTTGCCCTTGAGATCACAACTGGTACCTCTTTATTTTTGTAAGGCAATGGGGTTAAGTGGCTTGCCCAAGGCCACACAGCTAGGTAATTATTAAGTGTCTGAGGCCGGATTTGAAGTCAGGTACTCATGACTCCAAGGCTGGTGCCCTATCCACTGTGTCACCTAGCTACCCTCTGGTACCTCTTTTTAAAGAAATTAATTTTAAACATAATAAATTCTTTCCAGCCTCATTATTTTTACATTTACATTAATAATCTTTGCTCTTCATTTGTACATGCATACACACACACACACACACACACACACACACTTTATACAGTTTATTATGTATACATCATGTTTTTGGCTTATTGCTCCCCTCCCCAATTTTTAATTTTTGCAAGGCAATGGGGGTTAAGTGACTTGCCCAAGGCAACACAGCTAGGTAATTATTAAGTGTCTGAGGGTGGATTTGAAGTCAGGTACTCATGACTCCAGGGCTGGTGCTCTATCCACTGCACCACCTAGCTACCCCCTTCTGTATTTTACGAATAAGGTCAATCCATTCCTCTTTGAGGATATGATTACTAATTTTTGCATTTATCAAGGGGCAGAGCCAAGATGGCAACAGGAGAAGAGCCTCTCTTAGGTGCTCTCTCCATAATACTTCAAAAATCATAAAATTATGACTTTAACTAAATTTTCAAGAGACAAAAACCCACAGAGGGATCCAGTGAGGCAATTCTCCAGATCAAGGTAACCTGGAATATAGTGGAAATGCTCCGCTCCACGGGGTTAGAGGGATGGCCCGCCAGAGTAAAGGAACTTCAGCCTCTCAGAGGCAGCCCCAGGGTGCCTGGGAGCTGTGGCTCACAGCAGCGGGGTAGCACCGGGCACATCTTAGAAGATCAGTGGGGGGGACCTCTGCCAGAGCAAGAGCGTGAAGCCCAGTCCTCAGGGCACTCGTCGAGCAGCTACGGTGGCCGCAGCCCAGATCCAAGAAATGGAAGCAGGCAGAGCAGGTAAGCAGGAGCCCACAGGCAACTGAGCTTTGAGTGCTCAGCCTACCTAAGTTAGGGGACTGGAGAGACTTCTGAAGTCTGTCCTCTGGAACAGGACTCTGGGGCTCTGACCACATTCAGATCCTGATTGCAGTCTAGGCCCCCCCATAAAACAGCAGGGCCCCCCCACCTCAGCCCTGTGGCAGAGGGTATGGCTTGTTGTTATTCACAGACCAGGAGGGAGGACAGAGCCTCACACATAGAGATCCTTGTGAAGCTCAGGAAGCAACCCAAAACCAGGCTCAGGCTGGGGAAATGAGTAAATAGAGAAAAAAAGAGTAACACCATTGAGAAATATACTGTCTATGATCCCAAGAAGGATCAAAATACTCAATCTGAAGATGAAGAAGTACAAGCTCCTGCATCTAAAGACTCCCAAGAAAAATGGAAATTGGGCTCAGGCTATGACAGAGCTCAAAAAAGATTTTGAAAATCAAGTAAGGGAGATGGAAGAAAAATTGAGAAAGAAAATGAGATACAGGAAAAACATGAAAACGAAGTCAGTAGTTTAGTTAAGGAGATTAAAAAAAATGCTGAAGAAAATAACCTGTTAAAAACCAGCTTAGGTCAAATGGATAAAATAGTTCAAAAAGTTACTGAGGAGAAGAATGCTTTAAAAAGCAGAATTGGCCAGATGGAAAAAGAGAGGCAAAAAAGCTCTCTGAGGAAAGCAAATCCTTCAGATCTAGAATGGAGCTAAAGGAAGCTGTTGTCTTTACAAGAAGTCAAGACACAATACTTGGAACACCAAAAGAATGAAAAATTAGAAGAAAATGTGAAACATCTCATGAAAAAACAACTGATCTGGAAAAGATTCAGGAAAGATAATTTAAAAATTATTGGGATACATGAAAGTCAAGATCAGGCAAAGAGCCTTGACCTCATTTTTAAAGAATTCCTACAGGAAAATTGCCCAGATATCCTAGAAACAGAGGGCAAAATAGAAACTGAGAGAATCCACTGATCTCTCCTGGAAAGAGATCCAAAAAAAGACAACCCCCAGGAATATTATAGCCAAGTTCCACAACTCCTAAGTGGATACAATTCAAGCATCATGTAGCTGTAGTCAGGATCACACAGGACTTAGCAGCAACTACATTAAAGGCTCAGAGGGCTTGGAATATAATATTCTGGAAGGCAAAAGAGCTCAGAATATAACCGAGAAACAACTACCCAGCAAAATTGGGAAAGGTGGAATAGGCTAAGATATTTCATAAAATAAGATTTTTTTTTATTATTGCAATGAGTTATTGCAATGATATGGAAGGGGAGAAGGTAAGGGGGAATGAGGGAGCCTTCGCTCTCATCAGAAGTGGCTTGGAGAAGAAACAGCACATCTAGAGAAAAAAGGAGAGAAGGGGGACAGGGGAAGGGGGGGGGGAGTGAGTGATGGAGGAGAGGATGGACCATGGTGGGAGAGTGGTCAGATATAACACATTTCCTTTTTTACTTCTTGCAAGAGGCTGGGATTGGATGGCCTGTCTGGGACCACAGGGCCAGGTGACTGCTGGTCCTTGGGGTGGTATGTGGACTCGGGGCCTCTTGGCCCCAGGGCCAGTGATCAGTCTGCTGCTCTACTCAGCTACCCTACAGAACATTTAAGAAGAGGGACAGAGTGAAATGAGAGAGAAAATATAGTATATGGTAGTGGGGAGGAATGAATGGAGGGAGTTGCGATCAGCAATAGCAATGGTGAAAAACTATGGAAGTAGCTTTTGTGATGGACTTATCATAAAGAATGTGATCCACCCACAACAGAGTTAGTGGTGTTAAAACACAGACTGAAGCACATTTAAAAAAAAATTATTTTTATTTTTTTCTCTTTCCTTTACTTTATTGCTCATGAGGGTCTTTATTTTTGGGAGAGGGGTATTATGTTTACTCTTAAGAATATTTTAGTAATGTATAAAAAAATTGTACAAAAATAAAAAATATATAAAATGCAAGTGTAAAAAAAGTAATAAAAAAATCAAGAAAAATAAAAAAATTGTATTTATCTCCATCACATCCTCTCTTTGTTCACTACCCATTATACACAAAGAAATTTAAAAAAAAATGATGTAAAAACACTGCACCAACTCTACTACCTATTCTCCAGACTCTAAACCCAAATTCTTAAATTCTCTTTTTTTTCTTTGTAACCTTCCCTCTTAAGATGAAATTTGTTTTGCTTGTGGATATTTCTGCTTGGGCTATACTCCATAACCTAATCTTTACTTTCCTCTAGCTATCTCCACCAGTTTCTTTGTTGAATTCAATGAATTTGAAACTCTTTTAACAGGCATGTATAATTATTCTTCCTTTGTTTAGTTCTGATGAGACTGAGGTTTGTGGCATGCCTTTTTCCTCCACCTTTTCCTCCCCATTCTTCCCAATTTCTTAAGAATGTTTTTCTTTCTCTCTCTTATTCTTTCATCATTTAATGCCAAAACAATAAAACAAAACTACATCCAGACCCTTTGTTTCTTAGGCTTAGCTCCTTCTGTGACCCCTGAAGACAAGAGGGATTTTGAAGGGACACTTTTCTCTTTTAACATATAAAAATTTACATAGCACATAAATTCTTAAAGGAAAAGTTAAATGAGTTAGAGAAGGAAGTAAGACAGTAAAACTATTCTAGTAGGGGACATCAACTTTCCCCTCTTAGAATTAGAAAAAAACACCTCTAAAATAAACAGGAAAGAAGTTAAAATGAATGGAATTTTAGAAAAGTTATGATAGCTCTCTGGAGAAAATGGGAATAAAGAAGAGTATCTTTTTCTCTGCTGTACATGGCAACATTGACAAAAACTGATCATGTGTTAGGGCAAAAAAAACCTCACTACCAAATGAAGAAAAGCTAAATATTAAATGATATTTTTTGTAATGATATTGCAATAAAAATTATACTCAATAAAGGACAATGGAAACAGAATAAAAATAAATTGTAAACTAAATAATCTAATCCTAAATAATGAGGTCAAAGAATAAATCATAGAAACAATAATTCCATTAAAGAGAATGAAAACAATGAAAACAACATTTCAAAACTTATACATCCCAAAGCAGTACTTAGGAGGAAATTTATATCTTTAAAGGCTTACATCAATAAAACAGAAAGAAACATCAAAGATTTGGACGTGTCACAACAATAAAAAAAAAACTAGAAAAGAATGAAAATTCTCAATCAACACCAAATTAGAAAAACTGTTGAAATAATTTTAAAAAAATTAGGCATTGGGATTTTGGCTGTTTTTTTGATGCTTTTGCAAAGCAGAGAGGCTAAGTGACTTGCCCAAGTAGCAAGTGTCTGAGGCTGAATTTGAACTCATAATCTCCTCACTCCAGGGCTTATTCACTGTGTCACCTAGCTACCCCAAGGAACTGCTTTTATGAAAAACAACAACAACAATGACAATAAAATTGATTAATCATTAGTAACTTTGATAAAAAAAAACACCAAATTATCAGAAGAAGAAATAAAAAGGGTGAATTTGTCAAAATGAAGAGAAAATTAAAGCAATTGTTAAGAGCTCTTTTATACAATTACATGTCAATAAATCTGATGATTTAAATGAGAATAGTTAAAGCTAGATTAGCAGGGAAACAGAATACATAAATACTCCTATATCAAAAAAAGAAATTGCACAAATCATCAATGTACTCTCTAAGAAAATGCTCCAGGATCAGATGAATTCATAAATGAATTCTACAAAACATTTAAAAAAATTAATTTCAATACTAAACTACTTGGAAAGTGAGGCAAAGGAGTTCAAACAAATTTCTTTTATACAAATGTGGTGCTGATACCTAGGAAGAGCAAAAAAGAGAATAAAGAACTATAAACCAATTTCCCTGAATGAACACTGATGCAAAAAAAAAAAACTGAATAAAATACTAGCAAGGAGATTAAAGATCATACATCATGATCAGTGGTATTTATATCGGAATCCAAACTGATCACATCAATAACAAAAAATTATATGATTATTCCAATAGTTGCAGGAAAAGTTTTTGATAAAATACAATATTCATTCCTATTAAAAGTGCTGGAAAACATAGGAAATCAATTGGACTATTCCGTTTTAAAAAAAATAAATAAATTTATTTTTTGTACATTTTAAGTCCTGAACTATCTCCCTCCTTTCCCACCCTATTCTAGAGAAGGCTACCATTTAACACACATATATGTGTGTGTATGTGTGTGTGTGTGTGTGTGTGTGTGTGTATATATATATGTATATGCATGTGTATGCTTGTGTGTATGAGTATATACACAAATATGCATAGATCTAGACATATGTAAAACTATACTATGAGTACTTCTGCTTATCTGTTATGTCTCTGGAGGTGGCTGGCCTCTTCCTCATAAGACCTTTGTATTTAGTTGAAGTTTTATAATAATCAGGATAACTTAGCTGTTTGCAGTTGTTTTTTCAACAATATTGTTGTTACTGTCTCCAGCTGCTTGCTTCACTCTTCCTTATTTCATGTAAGTCTTTCCATGTTTTTTAAAATCAATTCATCATATCTTACAGCACACTAGTGTTCTATCACAATCGCGTTAACACAATTTGTTTAGCCATTCTCCAGTTGACAGGTATTTCCTCAATCTCCAGTTCTTTGCCACCATATTTAATTTCTTTAATGTCATTTTCACTTGATAAAAGCATTATTTTTTAAGTTGAACCATTTGGCATGGGTAGGTGCTTTGGTAGGTTACTATAGCTGGGGTTTGCTAAGGAAAGGGAGTGCAGGGGTGGACCACTGATGGTGAAGGATTGGGCAATAGGCAGAGCTGATGAATTTTGAGAAGCTGCTATTCATAATGGATCTTGTGTCATTTTATGGGGGTCCAAAGGGAGATCATGATGATGGCTTCACTGCACTCTTATGGAGTCTCTTTTTGGGGTACCTCACTGCTTCAGGTTGACTGGCTTACTTGCCCAATAAGTGAAGCTGAAGTTAAAGTCACATTTCCAAAATGAATGATGATGGGTACCATGTGATCTAGAGGGCAGTGCTTTCCCGTGGTCCTCTGAGCCTTCATGGGGGAGGTGGTGGTTGTTGTGGTCTCTTGGTCACTTCATTAAAACTTCTTGCTTTCCCCCAATAGAGATTGCCATGGAGCCCTGAGTCAGTAAAGGGATCTGGACTATTCTTAAACTTATGAGCAGTATCTATCTAAAATCACTGGGAAGCATAAGTCAGAAGCCTTTCCCACAAGATCAGGATTGAAGCAAGGGTGCCCTATCACCATTATTATTTAACATTGCTCTATAAATTCTATATGTAACAATAAGAGAAAAAAGAAATTGAAGGGATTAAAATAAGCAATGAGAAAAAACCATCACTCTTTGCAGATGGCATACATAATGGAATACTTAGAAAAACCTAGACAACTAAAAAGTTAGCTGAAATAATTAACAATTTCAGCAAAGTTGCAAGATATAAAATAAATCCATATAAATGATCTACATTTCTCTACACAGCCCACAAAATCCAGCAGAAAGAGATAAAAAAGTAAGTTCCAGGGCAGCTAGGTGACACAGTGGATAGAGCACCAGTCCTTGAATCAGGAGGACCCAAGTTCAAATCCAACCTCAGACACTTAATAACTATGTAGCTGTGGACCTGGGGCAAGTCACTTAACCCCACTGCCTTACAAAAAAAAAAAAGGAAGAAAAGAAAAGATAAATTTCATTTAAAATAAATGGAGACACTATAAAATACCTGGGAATTTACTATAGAGACAAACTCAGAAACTGTATTAACAAAATTACAAAATACTTTTCACAGATCTAAACAAAGGAGAAATATTAATTGTTCATGGTAGGCCAAGCCAACATAAAGAAAATGACACTTCAACCTAAAATAATTTAGTTATCATCCTATTGATCCTATACCTATTGAATTAACAAAAAATTTTATAGAGTTAGAAAAAATGGAAGATTCTATTCTAGGCAAATAGGAAAAATTTCATCTGAAAGAACAAAAGCTCAAGAATATCAAGGAAATTAATGAAAAAACTAAAAGAAGTCAAGTCATTCCAGATCCCAAAAAGTATTATAAAACAGTAAATATCAAAACAATCTGGTACTGGTTAAGAAATAAGAGTGGTAGATTAGTTAAACCATTAAATATTTAATACACAATAATAAATTATCATTCTAATCTAGTGTTTAACAAAATCAAAGATCAAAATTTTGGAATAAAAAATCACAAGTTTGCAAAAACTGCAAGGAAAACTGGCAAATAGTATAAAAGAAACTAGGTATAAAAAACATTTCACATCATGTACAGAGGTATGGTAAAAATGGGTACATGACTTAGACATAAATATAAAGGGTGATACGTGGAATACTTTATTCATCAGATTAATGAAACAATGGAAAAGTGAAGAATTTTGACCAAATAAGAGATAGAAAGCATTACAGGGCATAGAATGAATAATTTGGATTATATCAAATTTAAAAGGTTTTGTATAAACAAAACCAATGCAGCTAAGATTAGAAGGCAAGCAGAAAACTGGGGGGTGGGGATTTTAATAGCATGTCTCTGATAGAGACCCTATTTCTCAAACATACAAAGAACAGCAAAGCTTATAACAATACAAGTCATTCTTCATTTATAAATGGTCAAAGATATGAATATGCAATTTTCAGAAGAAATCAAAGCTATCTCTAATCATATAAAAATTGCTCTGAACAGAGAAATACAAATTAAAAGTTTTATAAAATTTACTCTGAAATTGACTAATATGACAGGAAAGGAAAAAGTCAAATATTGGACAAGATGTGAAAAAATAACAATAATAATATACTGCTGGTAGAATTGTGAACTGATCCAACCATTCTGGAGAACAATTAGAAACTATATCCAAAAGGCTGTAAAACTATCATATCTTTTGACCCAGCAATACCACTATTAGGTCTATACCCTCAAAGAAATTATTTTTCTATTATATTAATAACCAATTAACAATTAGGATTCAAGTTTGTTCTTTCTTCATTCAGGGCTCAGTTCCTATTATGTTCTATCCCTCATATTATATATGCTCTGGGGCTCCACTCAACAAAAAGACCTGATTTTTGTTTACTATAGACAAAATCTAATCTAGTTGAATTATAGCCCTAAAGCAACAAGTTCCTACCCTAGCAACTCCCCTAAGGAGTTTAGGGTAACCCAGTTAATAAAGGAGAAAGCCAATCAGAGTGCTATGGATAGAAATGGATTCCTTTATTCAGATTGCTGGAGGCATCTGAGTCTCATGATCAAGCCACATTTTCTAGCAGGAAATACTGAAGACTTTTAGCCCACTTCCTCATTTTTTTTAGCCCTGATTTCTCCTGTCAGGAGCATTGTGTTTCCAAATATTTTAAGGCATAAAGTTTATCCATTATATTTCTCTGGTTACCAAAAAAACCCCCATCGATCACCAATTTATAATCAGCTAGCCTAATTAATAAATAAATTGAAAATTAATTACCCCTAAAATTCTCTGCAGTTTTTCAATAATTTCACGCCCAAAGAGATAAAAAGGGAAGGATTATTAAGTAAAAAATATTTATTTCTTGTTGCTGTATTCAGTAATTTTTTTTCATTCCTATCTAAATCTTTGTGACCCTATTTGGGCTTTTCATGGCAATGACACTGGAGTGGTTTTCCATTTCCTTCTTCAGCTCATTTTACACATAAGGAAACTGGCAAAAAGGTTGAATGACTCAGTATCTGCTGACACATTTGAACTTAGTTCTTTTGAGGTTCAGGCACTCTAGCTTTGTCAGCTAGCTTCTCAAAGACAAGTGCCAGAAGTGGACTTCAAACTCAATGCCTCTAGAGTAGAAGAGGTTGTGGTATATGATGATTTTGATGTAATACTATTTTACTAATGATAAGCAGGATGCTATCAGAAAACCCTGTGAAGATTCACATGAACTAATGCAAAATGAAATAAGCAAAATCAGGAGAATACTGTATATGCTAATAGCAATTATATATGATAATCTCTGTGAATGATTTAGAAATTTTCAATGATCCAAAACAATTCTGAAGGACTTAGGATGAAAAAAGAACTTTCCTAAGCTTTTTTAAACTGTGTTTTCTATTGCAACATGGTTAATGTGGAAATGTTTTGCCTAGCTACATTATATATATAAAATCTAGGGCAATGGACAAGAGCACTGACCTTGGAGTCAGGTGGACTGGAGTTTGAATCTGGCCTCAGTTACTGGACATTTACTAGCTGAGTGACCTTGGACAAATCACTTAACCCTGCCTGGAAGCCAGGGCCATCTTCAGTCATCCTGATTCCTATCTGGCCACTGGACCATGATGGTTCTGGAGGAGAAAGTGAGACTGATGACTTAGCACAGCGCCCCCCCTTCACTCAGATCCAATTCAGGTAATGTCATGGTATTACCTCACTAATGTCAGGGTGGTCTTCTTGGAGGATAAAGGACAAAAAAATTCATGTATAATCTAGAAGTTAAGCTATACGGCAAAGTGAGAAGAGCACTGGGCCCAAAGTCAGGAGGACCCAAATTCAACATCTAGCTCTCAATACGTACTTAATAAATATTTGCTGACTGACTGAAGGATAAATTAATACTTCAGTGGATTTGAATCTCGCTAGATTAGATTATTTCCTCTAACTGTGTAAATCACAATCCAGCCATTCCTTTTCATCCTGGTCTACCTTTTGTCTATAACCTCTTTTCAGTTTTCTAGAGGCTCCACCCAACATGCAGGTATCTTGACATTATGTGGGGATCACTGCAGCAAATTGATTACTATTTCTTCCTCTTATTATATAATTGGATTTTTTCCTTTTTCAACCAAATATCTCTTTGAAAAATTAGGGCAGCTAGATGGCACAGTGGGTAGAGCATCAGCCCTGAAGTCAGAATGACTTGAGTTCATATCTGACCTCAGACACGTATTAGCTGTATGACCTTGGACACGTCACTTCACCCAGATTGCCTCACATCCAGGGCTAGATTCAGTTGTTCGAGCCAAATCAGGTCATTGGATCCAGAAGGCTCTGGAGAAGAAAGTGAGGTTAGTGACTTAGCACAGCCCCCTTCACTCAAATCCAATTCATGTGCATCACCTCCCTAATGTCATGGTCTTCTTTGAAAACAAAGGACAAAACATTACCATCATGTATAATATATATCAAATTGCTTGCCTTTCGTAGGAAGAAGCTAGGAATGGGAAAATAATTTGGATCTCAAATATTTCAAAAATGAATATTAAAAAATTATTATTTACAAATCATTGAGAAAAGTTTGTTGTGCTAATGTATATGTTGATGCACACAGATATGTCTATCTCTCCATCTCTCCACTCCCTTCATCCTCATTTAAACCAGGAGCTCTAACTCTAACCCCTGGGGTCCAGGAATCCTGGATCTAAAAACTTGATTGGAAAAAAAATTACATCTTTATTTTCTCTAACCTCTAACTGAAATTTTGCATTTCCTTTGATTAAAAATGTAAGCAATGAACCATTATTATGAGAATTCCAATATACCTCACCAGACTAACAAAGGATTCCATGAAGGAAAAAAAAATGTGAATGAACCTGGATTTAAAATCCCTGATGCAGATGTCATCAAATGAGATATCTGTATAGTGAGGACTAGAAAGATGGCTGGCTTACAAATATTTTTTTTTCTTACTTCTTATTTTTCTTACTTTTCTTCAAATGTATTTATCTTTTTTTTTTAAATGTCTCTTTTTTGGTATGTCTGTTACCATAGATTGCTCTTATCTCTGTCCTTTCATCAGGAATTCTTGAGCTCTGTATTTTATTAAATATCCATCTCCACTACCACCCCAGTAGTATTATACTGTTTTACAGTTTAATTTATTCTTGGTTGTCTTAATTTGGTTGTATTTAAGGACTTTCTCTCTTTCTTTGCAATTGCAGTAACTCTTTTGTGATGCTGACCAGTTCTATGGTATTTGGATGCTTGCAATAATTTCATTGATCTGGAAATTCTGGATTTTGGCTCTAACATTCTGAATTGATTAATGTATTCTTTTTATTCTAACTTAGCTTTCTGATTCTATTATTTTTTTTTTTAGGTTTTTTTGCAAGGCAATGGGGTTAAAGTGGCTTGCCTAAGGCCACACAACTAGGTAATTATTAAGTGTCTAAGGCTGGATTTGAACTCAGGTATTTCTGACTCCAGAGCCGGTGCTCTATCCACTGTGCCACCTAGCTATCCCCCTGCTTTCTGATTCTAAAAGATGAACAGTTTTTTTTAATGATTCCTTGAAATAGAATATACTTCTTTAGAAAGTCCAATGATGACTCATGTTATTCAGGAAAGCCAATGAATCTTAAATTAATTATCCTATAATCATTTACCTGAGGTTATTTTTGAAAGTAGAGAACTTGTACTTTTTCTTTTAATCTTTTGATTAAACATTTCTTTTTCTCCTATAATCAACCTTCTTTGCTCAGTTCTATTTTTCTTGAAGTCTACTACTTGTATAAGAGTCTTCCAAGTTCTATTCTAAGCTATTTATTGCCTTCAATTTTTTTTCTCAAGTCCTTTGACATTTTGAATGCTTACAACTAACCAAATTATAATATTGCAAATCATTTTCTTTAAGTAACAAAAATCATTTATTTTTACATTTAAAAAACCTAAAAAAATCATAATTTCATTTCAAACAATTAAAAGAATGAAACATGTGATAGGCCAAAATATTTAACACTCAAGAGTGATAACAAGGATTTCGAGATGTGGGCTTTCATTAGCAACAACAGCTCCTGATTTTTTCCTTTCCCCAGAGGCAGTATCTCAGATCAAACTTCTCCAGAGCCCAAAGGTGGAGTAGTCCTGACATATATTTTTCAGTGTATTTAATTAATTCCCCACCCCCTTCCTCAGTTCCCAGTCTTTTCAGCAATTATCTTTCACTTGTCTTGTTATTCCCCACCCCCCACTTGCCTCAGGCACAAAGTTCCTACTTATGGTTCTATCTTCATAACTAAAAGCCTATGAATTTAAGTATTTTATTTACAGAAGTGTCTAAGTGAGGGTTCATCTAAATGTAAATACAATATATGCACACTAGAACAGAAATTCAAAGTATGTTAGTATTTTTGAGTGATCAAACAATCCAATTTTTTCCTCTAACTCTAGTGTTTCAACTGAAAATATTGCTTCTGGATTCAAAGCTTAGGTCTATCAGTGCACAACTCCACCAACAATGCATTAGTGTCCTTATTTTTCCACATGTCTTCCAACATTTATCATTTTCCTTTCCTGTCATATTAGACAAACTAAGAGTTTTGTGACTTTGTCCTGATGTGGAAAAAGCAGCGCAGGTGAAGTCAGGGGAGCAGGGTTGTCAGTTACTATCTGAGAGAGGGTATGAGACATTTTTAACCTCTGAGAAGCTACATGGCCAGAGCATGGTCTCTTCTTCCTTATCTGATTAGTGATGAGGATAATTCTGAAGGCCTTCTGAGACCTTTAAAAATCTCCACATCATATGATTCAGGAAATTCAATGCAGATTCCTCTTCACAAACTGCCCTCCCCCCTCCCTCCAATAAATGATCCTGTAGCACCTTTAAGGTAAGAAAAACAATCTTATAGTTTCAAAAATACACGGGAGCTGACAGATTTTCAACTGTGTTCTATTGCATAATTATAGCTGAACAGGATCTTTCCCTACTAGACTACTAAAATATCACACACAAATACTCAAGTGCACGTTCAACATCAGGCTTTTCTCATATGATGTTTTTAATTCCAGTTCTTAAAAGATTTAATATGTCCCTGAAGACAGAATAAAAGGTCATATACAGTAATTTTTTATTCCTTTTTCCCCCCAAGTCATATGTGGTTTCATCAGTTGCCAAGACTGGTCATATGGCAAGAAAAAGAGACAAAAGAGTTCTACAATGCTACTTACTCCTTACCCTGTTAGGACAACAAGGGGAAGGTTTCTAACTGATCCATTCCGGAAAGCAATTTGGAATGATACCTTAACTGGCAATTGAACTTTGCATACCCTTTGATCCAGTAATAGCCATACTAGGTCTGTATCTCAAAGAGTTCATAAAAAAGGAGATTAAGACCCACATGTACAGCTCTTTTTGGCAAAGAATTGAATGACCATCAATTGGAGAAGAGCTGAACAAATTATGGTATATGGAAGCTATGGAACACTATTTTCTGTTAGAAATCACGAGCGGGTGAACTTCAAAAAAGCCTGGAAAGACCTACATGAACTGATGGTGATGAAGTGAGCAGAACCAGGAAAACAGTGTATACAGTAGCAACAACACTGTGAGATGATCAAGTATGATGGGATAAGCTCCAATCAGCAGTTTAGTGATCAAGGACAATTCTCCATGACCTGTGATGGCAAATGCCATCCCCATTCAGAGAAAAAATTGTGGACCTTCAATTCACATCAAAACACACTATTATCACTTTTTTTTAACGCTTTTATTATTTTTTTATCTTTCTCATGGTTTTTATTCCCTTTAGTTATAATTCTTCTTTTATACCATGACTAATATGAAAATATGTTAAACATGACTGTACATTTGTACATATAGTATTGTACATTGTACATACTATATCAGATTCCTCATTGTCAGGGGTAGGGGGAAGGCAAAGAGGAAGGAAGAAAAATGTGGAACTCAAAACCTTACAACAAGATAAATATTGGTGCGGAGCCAAGATGGCAACAAGAACTGATTGTGTCTTAGGAGCTCTCTCATAAAACTCATAAGCTAAGGACTCTAACTAAATTTTTGAGAGACAGAACCCACAGAGGGACCCAATGAGGCAGTTCTCCTACTCAAGGTAACCTGGAAAAGAGCAGAAAGGCTCTGCTCCCCGGGCACAAAGTGGGGGAACAGCGGGGGACCTCTGCCACAGAAAGCACGTGGAGCCCATCCTTCAGGGCACACAGTGAGCAGCATAGCCACTGCATTCCAGATCCAGGAAACATAAGCAGGATAAGCCCATTGAACCTAGGGAGGGAGTGAAGAGAGAGAGAGAGACTGCAGAGCTCTGTCCTCTGCCCCTGGAACAGGACTCTGGGGCTCTGACCACATTCAGATCTTGATCCTAGTCTAGGCCCCCCCCATAGAACAGCAGGCCCCCCCCACCTCAGCCTCGTGGCAGAGGGGGGCGCTTATGGTCATTCACAGACCAGGAGGGAGGACAGAGCTTCACACACTGAGACCCTTGTGGGAGTGTCCCAAAAGCTCAGGAAGCACCCCAAACCAGGCCCAGGCTGGGAAAATGACCAAGCAGAGAAACAAGAGGAAGACCATTGAGACATATTTTACATATGAGCCCAAGAAGGATCAAAATACTCAGTCTGAAGATGAGGAAGCACAAGCTCCTGCATCTAAAGACTCCAAGAAAAGCAGAAATCGGGCTCAGGCTATGATAGAGCTCAAAAAAGACTTTGAAAATCACATGAGGGAGTTAGAAGAAAAACTGGGAAAAGAAAGGAGAGAGATGCAGGAAAAACATGAAAATGAAGTCAGCAGCCTAGTCAAGGAAATCCAAAAAACTGCTGAAGAAAATAGCATGCTAAAAACGAGCTTAGGTCAAATGGATAAAACAGTTCAAAAAGTTATTGAGGAGAAGAATGCTTTAAAAAGCAAAATCGGCCAGATGGAAAAAGAGATAAGAAAACTCTCCAAGGAGAACAAATCCTTCAGACAAAGAATAGAATTCAGGGAGATTGATGAATTTATGAGAAACCAGGACTCAATACGTCAAAAACCAAAATAATGAAAAATCAGAAGAAAATTGAAAAAACAACTGATATGGAAAACAGACTTAGGAAAGATAATTTAAAAATTATTGGAATACCTGAAAGTCATGATCAGAAAAGAGCCTTGACATCATTTTCAATGAATTGCTACAGGAAAATTGCCCTGATATTCTAGAAGTAGAGAGCAAAATAGAAATGGAGAGAATCCACCAATCCCCCTAGGAAAGAGATCCCAAAAAACCAACCCCTAGGAATATTATAACCAAGTTCCAGAACTCCCAAGTCAAAGAGAAAATATTACAAGCAGCCAGAAGGACACAGTTCAAATACCGTGGAGCTGCAGTCAGGATCACACAGGACTTAGCAGCAGCTACATTGGAAGCTCGAAGGGCTTGGAATACAATATACCAGAAGGCAAAAGAGCTTAGAATGCAGCCAAGAATGAACTACCCAGCAAGGCTGAATGTCCTCTTCCAGGGAAAAAGATGGACTTTCAATGGACCAGGGGAATTTCAAATGTTCCTGTTGGAATGGCCAGAGCTGAACAGAAGGTTTGATCTTCAGATACAGGACTCAGGTGAAGCATGGAGATTGGAGGAGAAGGGGAAAATATGAGGGACTTAATGATAATAACTGCATGCATTCCTACACAGAAAAATGACACTGATGATACTCATATGAACCCTCTCAGTTTAATAGAGCAGGTAGAGGGAGCTTTTATAGTTGAAGCACAGGAGAAAGCTGAATACAAAGATAAAATATGGTATAAAGAAAAAAAGGGAAATGTACTGGGAGAAAGAAAAAGGAGAGGGGAATAGGCCAAGATATTTCATATAATAAGATTTTTCTTTATTACAATGAGCTATTGCAATGATATGGAAGGGGGGAAGGCAAGGTGGCATGAGGGAATCTTTGCTCTCATCAGAGATGACTAGGAGAGGAAACAGCATATATACTCAATGGGGTATAGACAACTGGAGTAAGAAGGAGGGGGGAGCAGGGGGAAGGGGTGGGGATGTGAATAAAGGAGAAGAGCATGGACCATGGGGGGGGAGAGTGGTCAGATATAACACATTTTCTTTTTTACTTCTTGCAAGGGGCTGGGATTGGATGGCCTGCCCAGGATGGACCATAGGGCCAGATGGATGCTGGGCCTAAGGGGTGGTATGGGGGCTCAGGGCTTCTTGGCCCCAGGGCCAGGGATCTGTCTGCTGTGCCACTCAGCGACCCTACAGCAGAGTCAGATTGAAAGGAGAGAGAAAATACAGTACATGGTAGTGGAGAAATAAGAAAGGACAGAATTGCGATCAGCAATGGCAACGTTGAAAAAATATGGAAGTAACTTCTGTGATGGACTTATCATAAAGAATGTGATCCACCCACGACAGAGTTGTTGATGTTGGAACTAAGACTCAAGCACATTTATTATTATTATTATTTTTGGGGGGGGGTGCAGAGCAAATGGGGCCAGGTGGCCTGCCTGGGGCCACATAGCAGGGTGATCGTTGGGTGTCTGAGGGCGGATTTGGACCCGGGTGCTTCTGGCTCAAGGGCCAATGCTTTGTCTGCCACCCAGCCACCCCTACTATTATTACTATTTTATTTTACTTTGGGTCTTTTTTTTCTTTTTTTGGTTTTTTGCAGGGCAGTGGGGTTGGGGTGGCTTGCATGTTACACGGCTGGGTGATTGTTGGGTGTACAGGGCCAGATGTGGGCTCGGGTGCTCATGGCTCCAGGGCTGGAGCTCCATCCATTGCACCACCTGACCATACCTACAATTGTTACTATTATTTTTTTTAATTTTAATTTTTTCTCTCCCCTTTACTTTATCGCTCAAGCGAGTCTATATTTATGGGGGAGAGGGGGTGTTTCGTTTACTCTTAAACAAGAATATTTTATTAATGTATAAAAAACCATTATTTATTTAAGATAAATATTGAAAACCATCTTTTACATATAATTGGGGAAAAATGAGACATTTTTTTAAAAAAGAATCCTCCCAAAATGAAAATAATATAATTCATTACTACCTACTAATTTACTTTTTTTCACAGTGGTATAAAATAGGAAAAAGATGTGGAATCTGAGAATGTGGGTTCAAATACCTTACTATATCTGTGACTCTATGCAAGTTATGTCACCTTCTTCATAAAATGAGGGTATTGGAATAAATGACTCTTTTTCAATCTAAGTCTATAATCATAGATCTCTGATGGACTTTGTTACCTCATTGCAGTAAAAAGAAGAGGTTGGATTAGTAAAGAGATGGTCTCTGAGATTCCTTCTAGCTCTGTATCTATGATCTTTATCTTTTAAGGCCTCCTTGGGAGATAAAACCTATGGTCCCTAATATGTATTATTTCCCAATGGCCACATCAGCACAAATTATTATATAAGGCAGATTTCTATGGATAATTGTTCCCCCCAAGGAGACAAAAGACAAGACTAAATAACAAGAATCAACCTTCTAGACCATTGTAATTACTTGCCTGAGTTGTAGCAACAGCAGTGGTTACAGATGATGTGGCTGAAGGAGATAAACCTCCCACTTGTTGCAAATGAACAGAAGACTGTGGAGGTAAATGAGAACTAGAAACAGGAGTACTAGATCCTGAGCCAGATACTGCATTCGGAAATGATACTGCTACATCATTGCTGCTATAAATACCTAAAAGAAAAGAAATTTCCTCATTAGTGAAATGTAAAATGAATCAGTAAGTTACACCAAAGAATTGTATTTGTATTTGATAAAATATAGGAAACAAATCCCAGTGGGATATACCTGATTTCTGAATATTGACTTTACAAAGTCCTCAGCCTGACCCAATTATCTTTCAGGCATTAAAAATTCAATTTGTACAATTTCCTCCCCTCCCCCTGACATTTTTATAAAACATGAATGGGTGAACTTCAGAAAAGCCTGAAAAGTCTTGTATGAACTGAGGCCAAGGGGTGGTGAGCAGAACCAGGAGAACACTGTATGATGATCAACTATGATGGACTTGGCTTTCCTTAGCAGTCAGTAATCAAAGACAATTCTGGAGGACTTGTGATGGAAAACATCATCCATATCCAGACCAAAGAACATTATTTTCAATTTTAAAAATTTGTTTTATACCTTATAGTTTTGTTTTGTCTTTTCTTTGCTCTCATACATGCAAGAACACAAAAGAAAAGTAGCAACCAGAAATTTTTAAAAATGAATTTTCAAAAAGCAAATTTCAATAATCCAGTGAAATTATTTTGTGAAGACCAAAGGAAAAAGACCTAGTAACAAAAAGATGGTAGAAAATCTAGGTAACTAAAAGTAGCACAAGTTGAAAATTGAAAGTGAAACCTATATTGAGGTTTTTAAGATGATGTGGGGAACGGTTGCAAAAAAAAATGGTATAATTTTGTATAGGTATGACAAAAAATCACAAATAGAAGCCAGGGAAGTTTCATTTAAAAAATACTCTAAACATTATGAACCCCAAATAAAACAAGCACTTCCTTTTCAACTACCTCACCATTTGTACATCGGAGATGGATTATCCTGTCGATGAATTACCCTGAAACTAAACCTCTTTTTAAATTTATGTTAAGCAGTTTGGTGAACTAGACTATGATTTAAATTTTTTTTTTCTTCTTTCTCTCATTTTCTGCCTCCTTTTCCTACTGGGGATAAAAAGAAAACACAAAAATATTTGTAAACAAATATTCATAGTAAGAAAAAAAATTTTCATATTGTCCATACTCCCAAAAATATGTCTCATATTGAGCCCATTCTTTCTAGTCCTACCGTCCTTTATGAGATAACCAGTGAGGCTACAGGACTTGTTCCAGATCTCATCCAGAGTTTAAATTTAAACACAATTCCAATTTTCAAAGCAACGGGAAGTAGGAAAACACTTTTTTTACAAAGTTTAGAGGAGGGGAAGCAGGGTGGAAGGAGAAGGACATCCTTTCATTGAACTAGTAATAAAGAAGATGGGAAAAGACTGTCTATGGTCAAGAACAGAAGTCCTTAATGTAATCCTATTCTCTGGGAGCTTCTTCCACCATTCTCTTTCTCATCTTTATACTCTTTACCTGATTTTCTTCTCTGTTGTCTATAAAACACACTCAAATTTAACCCAATCTTTAAAACAAAAACAAAACAAAAAACCATAGCTTTATACCAACATCCCCTTTAAGCTGTGGCTTTATTTCTTTATCCTTTTGACAGCCAAATTTCTTTTAAAAGACTTTTAAGTCTATTTATTGCCTTTCATTTTTTTCCCCTTACAATCTGACTTCATCAATCATTGAAATGGTTCTGAGGTTACTAAGAATTTAACTGTCAACGACAGCGGTCTTTTCTCAATCCTCAAACTTCCTTACCCCTCTGAAGTTGGAGACAAGCTGACCATTCCCTTTATATATCAAGACTCCATGGCACAGAAATTTCCTTGTTTTTCCTCCTGATAAGTCCAGACCATTCCTCAATCTCCTTTGTAGGTCCATCAAACTCTTTTTCACCTATTAACAATGGCTATCCCCAAGGCTTTTTTCTACTCTGTTCTCTTTAAGCAATTTCCTATAGTGATTTCATCAATATATTCTCAACTCAGGAGATTACCCAATTTCCTTATCTCTCTGTCTCCTATAGTCACACATCCACCCAGATCCTTACACCAATAATCAACAGACATTTATTAAACACCTATCATTGAGGAGGCTATGTAGCTCAGCTAAAAGGGTCTGAAATTAGAGGACTAAGGTTCAAATTTTCTCTCTGATATGTAGTACACGGTGACCTTGGGCAAGCCATATTTACCCATCTGAACTAAAATTCTTCATCTGAAAAAAATGAAGGTTTCTATCACAATAACCTTGCTCTTGAGATCCTTTCCAGCTTTCACTCTATGATGCTATCTATGTAACAGAGGTTGTGCTAGAAGCAAAGGATAAATAAAAAACAGGAGACTGTCATCTGTAAGATCTTCCGTTGCCAGAAAATGTATCCAGATAAAGGTTCAGGGGTTTGAGCAAACATGAAAGAATTCACATATATAAAAGATCAATTTTAATTTAGAGACAAAAAAGGTTTAAGTATTACTGTGGTTAGCAGAAATTAAGGGAAAGAAAGAATAGCAGCAGCAACCAGAGCAACTGCAAGAAGATATAGGAGCATGAGAATTTATCTGGGGGCTCATGCTTCCCAAGAACTGGCTAGCTTCCCAAAGGAAGTAGTGAATGAGCTTTTAAAGAGAAAGGAAGATGAGGTAATTATGGAGAATATGGTTTGGACAGTAGGATGGGGATAAGTGTTAATGTAAAGTACATGGTAGGTGCAGAGGGAACAGATTAATTATAGAACAGATTTCTCTTAACATTTCCTCTACTTCACTTCCACTATGCTACTTCTCGTGAATTGTGATTCCCACGTTGTTAACTACCTCCTGGACTTCTCACCTTGGCTATGTTATTTCAAATTCAAAATTCAACAAAACTGATTTTTTTCATTCTACATAAAGCAATCTTTTGTTTAAATCTCATGATTTTTGTTGATAGTTCCCTATCCTCTTTGGTACTCATATTTTACAACTTCAAAATTATCATCAAGTCACCCTCAATGCTGACATCCAATCAGATATTAGGTCTTATGAATTCTACTTCCACAACGAATCTTTTAACCACTCTCTTCTTTTCCATTAAACAGAGTTGGATGCTCATCTCACAAGGATTATTTAAAATATCTTCCTACTTAGTTTCCCCTGCTTCCTATCAATCCTCTCTCCCTCAGGTTTGCTCTCGATTAACTAACTTAGATGATGACCTATTGATTCTAGGATAGAATATAAACTTTTCACACTGGAATTTAACACCATCAACCCTCTCCCTTCAACCTCCATTTCCATTCTTATTTCACATTCCAGGACCCATGTACTTTCAAATCAAGTGAACCTCATAGCCTAGAATAACTGCCCTCCAGACCAATGCCTTCACATCCTTGCTTCCTTAAAGTTTCAAGTTACACATCTATTCTCCTGAAAAGTCTCCCCATATCTCAGCCAAACATGATTACCATTTTCTCCATCAAATTCTATATTTAATTCTATTATTCTTAAAATCAAGGATGAATTTTAATATATATATATATGGGGGGGGCTCAGTACATTACACATAGAAGACAAATAGCAAATATGTGGTGTATTAAAATATCACAGAAAAAAAATCTAGGATTATATTATATAAACTGCTCATGAATCAAAAAAGGAGCAAAGGAAAAATATACTGAAGAACATATCTAGTGGTCAGTAAAACAATGAAATTTTACTTAATCCTGCCAAATGTTTTCCTGATATGTTTTTACCATGTTATCCTACTGCTTAAATATCTCTAACAATAGCTCTTTAATCAAGCCCAAAGTCTCAAAATCTTTTATATCTACCAGCAGTCAATATATTTGTCCCATGAGAAATGTCATATTGACAATTCTACCAAAACTTCATCATATATGAGAAATATAGCTTTTTAGCAATTATATGCAATATCTAAATATCATCCTCTTCCAATTATCCATATCAATGGACAAATGTCACAGAATTTAATGGTGTGGGGGTGGCTAGGTGGCGTAGTGGATAAAGCACCAGCCTTGGAGTCAGGAGTACCTGGGTTCAAATCCAGCCTCAGACACTTAATAATGACCTAGCTATGTGGCCTTGGGCAAGACACTTAACCCCATTTGCCTTGCAAAAAAAAAAAAAAAAAAAAACACCTAAAAGAAAGAATTTAATGGTCTGAATATCTATAAAGGGAAGATGGCTCAGGAAGGATAGGAGCTTCAAAAACTGAAATTCTGATAATACAATCACAAATATCAATGAAGCAAAGGAAGAATTTTTTAATAGGAAACATGTTAATGCAAAGAATGTTGAGAAGCTCAATAGTATCAGAAAATCTATGTGTGTACAATAAACTAAAGATTGCCCAAAATAAAAAAACAGAAAAGGAGAATTTTCAAAAGCCTTAAAAAGAGAAAAAAAAGGCAAAGCAATGGTTGTAGCAGATGGGGCAACTGATGGTCAGTAAATATAAGGCCTGGAGAAGACTAACAGTACACTCCCAAATGTGCAGATTTATTCCCAACAAAGGAATTTTAAGATTATTATGATATGATTTGCATCGATTAAATCAGTAAAATTTGTTTTCTCTAGCAAGGAGAAAAATCATGACTAAATAGAATTAAAAAAATAATTAAGGGAATACTAAAATTCAAAATAAATTTAGAGTCAGAAAAATTATATGACTGAACTAAATATATAATGAATGAACGAATGAATGAATGAGGCTTAAATGAATTATACTTTAGGGGCTAAAACTGAGACATGATAGCTCAACTGCTTCCTTCAAGTCCTAAATGAAAACTCACACCTTCTACAGGAACCTTTCCTAATTCAATGCAAGTTCCTTCTCTCCCAAATCTCTTAATTTGTCCCTCATAAAACTTAAGAGTGCATTCAGGAGGTTCTGTTTTTTATTAAGGTTTTTGCAAGGCAATGAGGTTAAGTGACTTGCCCAAGGTCACACAGTTAGTTAATTATTAAGTGTTTAAGGCCACATTTGAATTCAAGTCCTCCTAACTCCAGGGTCAGTGTTCTATTCACTGTACCACCTAGATGCCCCCCAGGAGCTTCTTGAGAGCAAGGACCATCTTTCCCTTTTTTGTATCCCCTTTTCTAAGTAGTGTCTGGCTCAAAGGAGACAGTTCATAAATGTTTCTTGACTGAATGTATAGGGAAAGTGTCCTAAAGTGGACAGGCCCTGCTTCCTATGAAAACTAACAAAGCCCCCACCACTAGAAGTAAATCTACTGAGAAAGGATCTGTACATGTCCTGGCCAACATCACCAACGATGATGGGGAAGAACCTCCAAAGTTACAATGGGAAATATCAGCATTATAAGCGATGGAAGAGCATGGAGAAGACATGAAACTCAAGGAAGCAGCGGGAGTCCTCTTTGGCTGAAGGATGACTGAGGCAGGAGTATGGTGAAAGAAGAATACAAAGTCAGCTTCGATCTGATTGCTGAGAGCTCTGAATGGCAAGCTAAAGAAAAATGACCTTTTGTTAAGGTAAGCAAGAATGTGACATGCTTGGGCCTTTGTGTGAAGAAGATTCCTGAAGGCTGGGGGGGGGGGGGGGGGGGGGGGGAGATGACCTTGCCAATTAAGTGAGGCTATTAGAATGGTTCAGGGAGAGAGGAAATGAGAGACTAACATTCTAAATATCACTAGGATCTATGCACAACCAGCATAAAGATAAGGGCTTTTTTGGTTCACCACAAACTTTTAGATTTTGAAGCTAGACTTTATTTTCTTAAGATTGAGGGGAAAAAATGGGGAAATCCTTAATTATAAACTGAAGGCACTAGTGAAGAAGAATTTTTCAATGTACATTTGATCTAAAATAGGGCTTTTAAAAAATAACCCTAAACATTGGACTTTTGGGGGAAGGAGGAGGGTGGGGTTACATACATGCATGAACAAAGCTGGCATGTGTTAATTGGAAATATCCATCTGCCCTATTTGAAAGTGCAGAGTAATTTAATACCTCATATGCTATCTCTCAACTGATCCTAAAGTACTTTCAAAGGCATATGCCCTAAAGCAACAGGAATATATTACTAAGTCACAGAAAATGATCAAGAATTCTTCAGAAGGAATAAGAGAGAAGAGTGATAGATGAGTGGGGGAGGCATAAAATTAGTGCCTCAGGAATCTAGTGGGCTGACAGAGAAGAAGCCCAGAAACCGCACCAATCATTTCCTAACTCCAAAGTTTGATTCAGAAAACATGGGTCAAAGTAAGGATGTGATCAATTAGGAACATTAAAAACTAAAAATGCAAATCACTCAGTTCTTTTTCACTCACCTTAAAGCCTGTGGCAAAGCAAGTATGTTCTGACTGGCAACAGTCTTACAATGAAAACTACATGAAAGGGAAGAGCTTACCTAGCTTCCTGCAAAAGGAGGCTAAAACAGTAATAATAACTGCCTTGAAAATGTGGACTTGTTTAAATTTACTTTTAATACATTGTTTAAATAGGCTAAAGCACTGTGCAAATACAAGCATTTGGCGGTTTTTTTTTAAGTGTATACTTATCTCTTATATCGACACAAAGGTCTCTTTTATTGATCTTTGACTTTTAACTCACTGAGTAACAAGGAATGGCTAAACAAGTTGTGGTTCAGATCTGGAACAAGTCCTGTAGAATCACTGGATTGTATGGGTTATCTCATAAAGGATTGGTAGGTACCAGAAAGAATGGGCTCAATGAGACATATTTGGGGATGGAAAAAATAATTTTTTTTTTCTTTCTTACTTTGAATATTTGTTACAAATATTTTTGTATTTTCCATTTTTTCCCCAGGCAGAAAAAAAAAGGAGGAAAAAAAATTTAAATAAAAGAGGAAAAAAAATTTAAATCTAAGTCTAGTTCACCAAAGAGCTTAACATACAGTACAGTTCCAGGATAATCCACTGACAGAGTAAACCAACTTTGATGTACAAATGGTGAGGTAGTTGAGACGTAAGTGATGGTTTTATTTGGGTTTACGACGTTTAGAATATTTTTAAATGAAACTTCCCTGGCTTCTAATTGTGACTTTTTTGTTCATACCCATACAAAGTTATACAATTTTTTTACAACAGTTCCCCACATCATCTCAAAGATCAAATGCTTCAACATAGGTTTCACTTTGAATTTTCACAACTTGTGCTACTTTTTAGTTAACTAGCTTTTCTACCATCTTTTTGTTACTAGGTCTTTTTTCCTTTTGTCTTCACAAAATTATCTCTCTTGAATTACTGAAATCTGCCTTTTGAAAATTCATTTTTAATGAATCTCTGGTTTTTTGGTTGCTGATTTTCTTCTTCTGTGTTCAAGAAACTGAAGATTTAATCAGTGAAAAAAACCCTAGTTTTATATGCAGAATTCATGCCTCTATGAATTTTAAAGTTAAAAAGTCCTTTTTCTCAATCTGTTTTATATATACACATAGAAAAATGTTCCCTATTCCAAAAAACATTTAATGCTTACCTACTTCAATTGTTCTGTTATTAAGTTCTAATTGAAATTAAGGGGAAAGGCCAGTCTGAGTTGGTAAACTAAGTATTTTCTAAAATAATTTCCATTGTAAATATAAGCCACAATGCAAACTTGGTTAATCAACTTTATAGATTGACTTCTGCCAACAAAGGGGAAAGAGTACTGACAAAAAGAAATACATGAATATTTGCAAAACTGTAAATGGCCCAAATTAATAGAATACTTAAATAATTCTTTCTTAGGAAAAAATAAACAAGCATAAAATTAATTCTCAAAAGGGGAAAAAAAATCCCAAACAGATAGATTTATAAGATTCTACAAAAAAATATTTAAAGAATAATTAATTCTAATATTACACAAAATTGTCTGAAAAAAGTAGGTACAGAAGTCCTACTAAATTCCTCTCATAAAAAAAAGTATGGTCTTGATACCTAAACCAGGGAGAGTCTAAAACAGCAAAGAAAACTACAGACTAATTTCCCTAATGAATATTAATGCAAATTTTTTGTGCAAACTATTAGCAAGGAGATTAAAGCAATATATCACAAAGATCATACTATGGCCAAGTTGGATTTATACTGGGAGTGTAGAGTTATTTCACAATTAGGAAAAAACTATTAAGTACAACTGATTATATTAATAATAATTATTTAAAAAATCATGATTATTTCAACTGTTCAAATACTGGAAGTCTAAGCAGTAGCACCTATCTAAAACTAAAATGGAGTTTTAATTGTAAGGGGGATAAACTAGAAGCTTTTCTATTAGATCAGGAGTGAAGCAACAATGTCCAATATCATCAAAACTATTCAATTTTTGTTGATATTCAGTCAGTCTTTGTGACTCCATTTGGAGTTTTCTTGGCAAAGATATCAGAGAGGTTTGCCATTTCTTTCTGAGGCAAGTGGGGCTAAATGACTTAACCCTGAATCCCACAGCTAGTATTATTTCTGAGGTCACACTTGAATTCAGGTATCCCTGACTCCAGACCTAGCACTCATCCACTATGCCATCCAGCTGCCCAAATACTTATGTAATATTGAAATGCTAGCTATAAGTAATAAGACAAGAGAAAGAAGCAATAAACATAAGAGAAACAAAACTATCACATTTTGCAGATGATATGATGGTTGAGAGAAACCTAGTCAGATAAAAAATTAACTGAAACAATTAACAACTTCAGCAAAGATGTAGAATACAAAATAAACTAATACAAGTGAATAGAATTTCTATACATAACCCCTCTCCAAAAAATGGGGCAAGAAGAGAAAGACAAATTCTACTTAAAATGACTACAGAGGGGCAGCTAGGTGGCGTAGTGGATAAAGCACCCGCCTTGGAGTCAGGAGTACCTGGGTTCAAATCCGGTCTCAGACACTTAATAATTACCTAGCTGTGTGGCCTTGGGCAAGCCACTTCACCCCATTTGCCTTGCAAAAAAAAAAACAAACCTTAAAAAAAAAAGATACACACAGGAACTTTTTGAACACAATTATAAAAACTTCTTGTTACCAATACAGATCTAAATAGAGAAATGGTAATTGCTCACATAATAATACCATATTACCAAAAAAAAGTAACACTGATACCTAAATTAGTTTACTTAATATCATACCAAGCTACCATAGAACTACTTTATACAACTTAAATTAATTTGGAGAAATAAAATGTCAAGAATATAAAGCAAATCAATAATCATCAAAACAACTTGGGACTAGGGGCAGCTAGGTGACGCAGTGGATAAAGCACCGGCCCTGGAGTCAGGAGTACCTGTATTCAAATCTGGTCTCAGACACTTAACTTAATAATTACCTAGCTGTATGGTCTTGGGCAAGCCACTTAACCCCATTTGCCTAGCAAAACAACAACAACAAAAAAACAACTTGGAACTGATTAAAAAATAGAAGTTGCTCAAAGCAGCAGTTTCAGTGCATAATAGATAAAGAAGCAAACCAGTAGAGTAACCTCATGTTTGAGAAATTCAGAGATCTCAGTTATTAGGGAAAGAACTCACTATTAAGCAAAAACTACTGGGAAAATGGGAGAATCATCTAGCAAGCCATAAATAAGCATTTCACATCATATACCAAGATAAGCTCAAAACAATCCATTTGCTCAGTGAAGGTGATCTCATAAGCACATTACTGAAGCATGGAAGAAATCATTACAACCTCTATGGATAGTGGAAGATTTCATGTACAACAAGATAGATATAAAGAAGTTCTTAGAAAGATAAATAGATAAGTTAGATATCATAAATTTAAAAAGTTTTTTGCACAAACAAAACCAATGAAGCAGAAATTGGGGGAAAAGCTTTGCAGCAAGTTTCTTTGATAAAGATTTCATTTCTAAGACAGAGGAAACACATCAAACTTACAAGAGCCATTTCTCAACTGATAACAAATCAAATGATATGAATAGGTATTTTTCAAAGGAAAAAAATCCAAGCTATCAAATAATTACATTTTTTAAAAAAATTCAAATCACTGAGAATCAGAGAAGTGCAAATTTGAAAACCTTTGAGATACCAGTAAGATTAACAAAGATGGCAAAAGGAAAATTACAAATGCTGAAGGTTAAAAGTGGGAGAACAATCATACCAATACACTGCTGGTATATAAACTGATCCAACCATTCTAGTAAGCAATTTAGAATTATGCTCCAAAAGTTATTAAATGGTGAATACCTTTTAACTTGGGGTATTATTCACCATTTAATAACTTTTGAAGCATAGTTCTAAATAGATAGACCTAGTAACAGGATAGCAGTAGCAGTATAACCTCTACTTTGGACTAGGTCTATCTAGCATCACACAAAAAAAGCAAATAATGAAAATAAGAATTGATAGGTATACAGAAATATTTATAGCAACTCTTTTTATGGTAGCAAAGATTTGGAAACTGATGGATGTCCATCAACTGGGGAATGACTGAACAAGTTTTATTTATGAATGGGAAGAAATGTTATTGTGTTATAAGAAATGATGGGGGCAGCTAGGTGGAGCAGTGGATAAAGCACCGGCCCTGGAATCAGGAAAACCTGAGTTCAAATCTGGCCTCAGACACTTAAATAATTACCTAGCTGTGTGGCCTTGGACAAGTCACTCAAACCCATTGACATGGCAAAAAAAGAAAGAAATGATGAAAGGGACAGTTTCAGAAAAACCTGGGAAGACAGGTATGAACTGAAATAAAAAGAAGAGAACAGAACCAGAAGGACAATTTATATAGTAATGATATTGTTAAATAGTGTAACAATATTGTAAAGATAATTAACTTTGAAAGACTTCAGAACTGAACAACACAATGATTAACCAAAATAACAAAGGGCTCATAATGAAACATCCTATTTACTTCCATAGAGAGCTGATGAGCTTGAGTACAGCATGAAGTTTCTTTTTTTTTCCTATTTCTTTTTTTCTTCCTGACATGGCTAATATGGAAATGTTTTACATTATTAATCACATTTGCAATATATAACATTTTGTTTTTCTTGCCTTTTCTCAATAAGCAGGGTAAGGAAAGAATTTGAAAATGAAAATAAAGCTGAATTTAAAAAACACAACAAACCTAGATATGCTATGGATATTTCAAATTTAAAAGTTCCAAAGCAGAACTCATTATCTCTCTTGCCCCCCTCATTATCTTTTCTCCCCTTGATTCCTTCTATGAAGTTTTAATCTATTTCTACATCAAAATGTTTTCCTGCACCCAGTCTTTTTTCTAATTTGTCTGATCTTCATTACCCTCCCCACTGACCATTCCCATACATTTATACATTTTTCTACCCATGAACTTCAGTTATGAGAAATAGCCAGGTCCATGCCCCCCCCCAATTCTTCATTACTGTCTTCCTTTTACAAATTCTTTTTCTTTTCCCTCTCAATTGATCAGAACAGAGCTAATCCAGTAACAGGAACTATTTTTCTTACTTAGTTCCTTCAATACCTTTGAAGACATTAAGGTTAACAAAGGACGGTGTGTTTCTTCTCTTCTTACAATGCTAACACTGTAACATATAGATGATAGATAGATAGATAGATAGATAGATAGATAGATAGATAGATAGATAAATAGACGGACAGACAGACAGCTAGATAGTCCCTTCCAATTTGTAGCATAAATTTTATCTGTAGCCTCTGGACCTTTGTGTTTACACTTCAAATTTCCTATTTGGCTCTAGTTTTTATTCAAGAGTGCTTAAAATTCAAATATCATAAATCTTAAATTTTATTTTACATTTTTATCTTTTGATTTTTTCCTACTATTGCTGACTTTGTCATGGAATCATTGATTTTTTTCTTGATTTACTTAAGTTTTTATGGAATTTCACTTACTGTAATGTTTACTGCCTTCTGTTTTAAGCTAGTTATTCTCCTTCCAATTCTTTCCCCCAGGTTTTTTTTTTTTCACACTCTTCTTTTCTTGCTTGCAAAGTTGCAATCACTCCTTCGAGGTTGGATCTTTGGGCACATCTAAATCAACAGTTTTTCAGAGCAGTTCATGGTTTTGGTTTTTTTTTTTTGTTATCTCATTTTTCCAGGCTGAGACCTTACATTGGAACTCTGCACCAAGGTTATCAGCCTGGATGATCTGTGCTCCTGTGACCTCCACTTCCCAAGATTAAACATTCAAAGAACTGCAACTTCAGAGTCCTCTCTGGTGCCTCAACCCCATTGCAAAGATTGCAAGGGCCAGGCTGGTTGTGTGTCCTGGTCTGAGCCCTGACTTCATAGTATACCCACTAATGCTTCTCATGGCTTCCAAGGCCCCCAGAGTGGATTTCCAATTACCCTAGAACTTTCTATTGGATCCTTTAACTTTTTGTGCTTTCAAACACATAGCACCTTTCTCTGTCCTGGGGCCGACTAGTTACAGAAAGTTTGTTTGTCTGTGATGGCACTCTGTTCTAGGTGATCCCCTTTACAGCTGGTTCACTGGTTTCCTGAATGAATTTTTGTGCCATTTTGGGATGAAAGAAGTTAGTTACTGTAGATTCTCATGTGATTTTCTGACCATTATTAAATCTACTATTAATATGGGGTTTCCCCCCCCCCTGTGGAAGCTGAGCAATCTGCCTCAATGTAGGCAAATCTACTGGGCAGAAATCTTGTTAAGGGTTTAAATACCAATCTAAAAAGTTTGTATTTTATCCTAAATACAATAGAAAGCTTCTCCAACCCAGGACCGACATGGTAATAGTAATAATGCTTTAGGAAGAGTATTTGGAAAGGGAAACAATAGAAGGTGGGAAGCTTTTGCAGAGAGAAAAACGAAACATTTAATTTGATACCTGTACTATGAAATTGCATTATTGCTCTGATCATCAACAAAGTGAATAATGTGGTTCCAAAATTGCAAGCAGAACACACCCGACACACAGTGTATTTAAACCCAAACCATGGCAGCTGAACCTTTGATTTCATTGATGTGTGGGAAACTACTGGAGAGAAACTTCCTTTACCAATCAGGCCAGCACTTTCTCTGCAACCTCCTGTCTTAGAGACAGTAAGAGACAGCAAGAGACAGCTTAGAGCCCCAAGGCAGTACATTCAATTCAAGTCTTCCTGGCTAAAAGAAATCTCTCCATCCACTATGCCACAATTCAAAATAAAACATAAGAGCATAAGAACTCTGTGAAGTCTGAATGGGGAAAGAAAGCTAAACTACTATATAAAGAGGATGGATAGGAATCCAATAGCTACAAGGTAGAATCTCTTATTTTCAATAGAGCATGGCCTCTTTCTTTTTGGAAGGTCAACTCAACTGTATTGATGACCTTCAGATGACATGTTTATCTCTTTATGGTTGATTTGGCTCTGGTCACATATTTAACTTGTAGTAAGTAGGGACTACTAGTTCCTTGGCCACATGTTTAGCTATTAGCCCCTAATTAGTTGCTACAAATATGTATGTGCACATAACTAGAAGGGTCAGGTAGGGTCATGTAGGGTCACATAGATTTGTGAAAATCTGTAACAGTGATTATGTTTTTACATTCATTCACTCACTTCTTAGGACTTGAATTTTCATATCAATAAAAAAAAATGGGGGCGGCTAGGTGGCGCAGTGGATAGAGCACTGGCCCTGGAGTCAGGAGTATCTGAGTTCAAATCCAGCCTCAGACACTTAATAATTACCTAGCCGTGTGGCCTTGGGCAAGCCACTTAATCCTATTGCCTTGCAAATAAAATAAGATAAGATAAAATAAAATAAGATAAAATAAAATAAAATAAAATGAAATAAAATAAAATAAAATGAAATAAAAAATGAAAAATTAATCAACATTTATTAAGCATCTACTACTTTAAAGGCACTAAACTCTAAGGCCTCTTTTAGTTTTCAATGTATGATCCTATTTTCATATGTCGATAAGCAGCTGTTAGTAGAAATTAGTTTAATGCCATCCTTCTGACTTACAGACTACATAAGAATTTAAAATTATCAAAATGATGAACAGTCACATAAAAATACAATTTCACTAACAAACTTTTTATTAGAATTCATATTCTAAAACACATACTCTATCTTTCATTTCTGGGAAGAGCAAAACAAAGAACAAAACCAACTGATATATTCTCCAATAGATATGCAACTTCATCTACATTATGTGGGTATTTTCTCCATCAATGGAGGTAGAAATCGATACCTGCCTGCTCATCTTATATGGCTCATACCAATATCATACCATACATTTTTTTTAGGTTTTTGCAAGGCAATGGGATTAAGTGACTTGCCCAAGGCCACACGGCTAGGTAATTAAGTGTCTGAGGCTGGATTTGAACTCAGATACTCCTGACTCCAGGGCCAGTGCTCGATCCACTGTACCACCCAGCCGCCCCCATACCATACATTTTCAACAAGGAAGTCAGTCACTCAAAGTACTGGAGAACTTCCCCACCTATGAAGAATGCTATGTTCTCTTGAGTGAAAAATGCAGTCTGTCTTCAGTTGTACTCTCATTCTAAGAAGAGCCTATGTTTCCTTTTTCAATTGTACCTTATTATAGCATCTATATTTCTTATTGTACATAAGAAGTCATAACATAAACTAAAATAATGAAAGCAGAAATAGAAAAAAATTCTATATTTCAATGAATGGTAGAATATTTCAAATGGAAAATGGGGAAATTGTTAATGTAGACAACATTACTTCTACACTGATATGAATGAACAGGACCCCCCCCCCAAAAAAAATGGAAAAGCTATTCACAAAAAATAATTATAGAGAAAAGAGTATAAGAAAACTGGAACAACAGTATTTTCATTTTCCCTCACAAAGAGATAATAAAACCAACCTGAGGAACTATTGACCTATCAGCCTCCTGCAGGCAATCTACAAAGTTAGGTACTGAAGGTACTAAAGGTACTGAACAATTGACTCACTGCAGACCTGGATTTTATCCAATCAATAGAACATGCAGTCTTTCAATCAGAATTCTTCACAAAAGACTACCTTTGTGATAAATGAACCATTGGAGAAGATTCTAATATAACTTTCCATTGTATATAGTATTCATCAACTGTGAGAAAGCTTTTGAGTCAAGAAAAAAGGACTTCATGTTAAGATCATATTCAGACACACAAAAGAAATGCATAGGCATTGAATGAATAACTAGAATATATCTCAATATATCTACTTGGTATCACAGTTTGATCAATTACAAATCACCAAAAATGTTAAGACTGGTCCTATTCATATAGACTATGATTCCTTAATGATATACATATATTGTCCTTGGCAACACATTAGCTACTAAACTTAATCCAACATATTTTATGATCATACAAAGGGAAATTATTTGCTTTGTAATAATTGTCATGTTTCCTTAAGAATCAAAGAAAAACATCTAAATATACCAGAGTCTTTCAAAACAACCCACAAAAAGCATAAAATTAGGAAAACAGAAGCAGATCCCACTCCAGGTCCATCTGAGGTGATGATTACTGAATAACCAGAAACACTGCAACCTGCCTCAACAACCCACAGCTTGGCCCCAAATCACCATAGTACCAGAGTCACAGGTGTAAATAAGAAAACAAGCAAACTAAACATCTCAGCAGTAAATGATTTAAAGTATGATTAAAAATGTTTTATGACAATTAAATTTCTCCATGTTTCATAATGCTTTCTCTGGCAGAAAATTCTATTTAACTCCCTTGCCAGGCCAATAATGCTGTCCACTTGATAAAGGCAGGGTTAAAACAAAACTGAGGGACACTCAGGGAATTTTACTCCTATTCAACTCTAGTACATCTTCCAAGGGATCCAGTTCCAGTTTCACCGAATGATGAGAATATGAATAAAGCATGGAATAAGAAATGTAAAAATAATATTTATTTAGAGGAGCTTAAAGAGATTATGCTGTAGAATCATTGGAAATGAGAACAGTGGGCTAGGGGAGCTTCCTACCATGAGAATGGCTTAAAGGGGGCAGGCAGATCAGTTCCTCCATACCTTACTCCAGCAAAGTCTAAAAATTTTATTAGGGCAAACTACAACCAAATAACACGATGAGAACCTAAACTAACTGGCTTCTTTCATCCACTGAACAAAGTCAGCTGGCAAAGCCAGTGCCAGCACAGGCAAATAACCAGAGAATTAAATAAGCAAAAAGCAACCAGAGACTCATGCAGCCTAAAAAACTCCTTTCTGAGTCGTGAAGGCTTAGGGGCTCCACCGACAAAAAGGCCCAGAGTTATTGGAAATCACTGGTTAGCAGGAGCAGTAGCAACCAGTGAGGAAGGCTCACACTAGAATCCCACAGAGACCCTTGGAATCTAACCCTCTAGCATTCTGACTTCAAACAGCCTGCAGAGTCCTAAAGTACCAAAACTCTAAATCTCAAAGATCCCGGGGGTTTTAATCTAGCCTGGTGGAGGGCAGCAAATTAGCCACAGGTATTTTCAGACGAAGCATAGCTGATGACTCCAGTCCAAAGTTCAGAAGGGAATAGTCTGGCCTAATCAAAAAGTTCAAGATCAGGAACTGTACCTTTATAAAAATTCAGGAAGTTCTATTTTATTCAGAACTTAAAATTTTTCCAGTTTATAAGGCAACTTAATCAAACAATAGTTTGCACATAATAGCTTCTTTATTTATAGGTAAATCCTCCCTAACTGAACAATAAGCTCTTGGAGGAAAGAAACTATGAAATCAAGATTTCAGCTGAATCACAGTATGATATTATGCACCATCAAACACTCAAATACATAATAAATATGTATAGGAACTATAGGAAGCTATCTCTCAACAGCCATCCTAATCCTTAACAAATTTTCAAATGCTATGGCTAGAAAAATAAAAAATCAACATGAAAATCTTAAAATATACAACATATGCAATCCTTACTTGTTTTCACTTATTCATAGAATGGGAAAAATAAGCTTTCCTACATTTCCAATTTTTTTTAAGGTTTTTGCAAGGCAATGGGGTTGTGGCTTGCCCAAGGCCACACAGCTAGCTTATTATTAAGTGTCTGAGGTCGGAATTTGAACTCAGGTCCTCCTGACTCCAGGGCCAATGCTCCATCCACTGTGCCACCTAGCCGCCCCACATTTCCAATTTTCAAAAAATTTTCACCATTTAAAATGAATTAACCTAAAGGAATTATTATAAACTATTATAAACAAGATTAGGGCTGTCCAAAATGACCAGAAAGAATTCAAGCCTTGGAGCTAGGAATAAAAAAATCTGTATTTGAATCTTGATTCTAAGACTTATTAGCTGTGTGAGAATAAGAGAGTCACTTATGTCTCTGAGTTCAAATTTCCTGAGTTGAAAAATAAAGATAATACCAGTCACTGTGAGAACTGAAAGAGAAAATGTATTAAAAGTGCTTTCAGCAAATTTGAAAGGACTATGTAAATGTAAGTTTCTATTACTACTAAGGTTGTTCACCTCTCAAAATGAGCTAGGAATAGTAAACTACTTCTAGTAAGTTATGCATGAAATTTTTTGCCCAAGATTTAGACAAAAATAATTTGTAAAACACTATGTCAAAACCATTAAGTCATAGTCCTAATTTTATAACAGAGAAATTAAGATATAAAATATTTTTGCAAAACAAGGCTGTTTAAGTAACTGGCAAAGTTTCTGCTGGATCAAAGATGACTTGGACAGCACTTTCTAAATATGGAGAAGGTTTATCACATAAAAAACAAATCTGCTTGGCTTCAGAGACCAGAATCCAGAAAAATGAAGAGAAACCATAAAGAAGCAAATATAAAAACTTAAGGTAAAGGAAAATATACTAATAAAGTTCTCTAAAAGCATAATGGCCATCTGGAGAAACAATCGGATTTCTCCCTTAAGTGACTATTTGTCTATGACCTGAATTCTTAGTTAAGCTAATAGGATTAGATAACAAGTCATTCATCTTTTCTAAATTAATAGAAGACTTTAATATAAAAAATGTTTAGCAGGACCTTTATAATAAAGGTCTCTAAAATTATTTTAAATGCCTATTAACATACAACATAAGGCTCAATTAAAAAAACAACTTTCTGATGCTTCAACAGTTCTTGAAAGTCTGAGAATCAATGAACTAGAATTGTTTTTAAAGGATATTTTTACATAAAATTTTATTTTCATAGTGATCCCCACAAGTTTAATGAAAAATACGGAGTCATACTGACAAATGATCAAAGGATAAACAAAGGCAATTCTTGGATGAGGAAATCAAAGCTATCTATAGTCATATGAAAAACTGCTCTAAATCATTATTGATTGGAGAACTGCAAATTAAAGCATCTCTGAGGAACCACTTCATACCTCATACCTCTCAGATTGACCAAAATGGCCAGAAAGGACAATGAACAATGTTGGAGGGGATGTGGAAAATCTGGGACACTAATGCATTGTTGGTGGAGCTGTGAGCTGATCCAAACTTTCTGGAGTGCAATTTGATCTATGCCCAAAGGGCAATGAAAATGTACAACTCCTTTAACCCAGCAGGACCACTACTGGTTCTAAAAACCACAAATGTACAAAAATATTCATAGCAGCTCATTTAAGGTGGCAAAGAATTGGATATTGAGGGGATGTCCCTCACCTGTGGAATGGCTGAACAAACTGTGGATGGAACACTATTGTTCTATTAACAATCATGAGGAACAGGATTTCAGAAAAGCCTGAACTGATGCTGATTGAGACAAGCAGAACCAGAAGAACATTGTACACATTGACAACAACATGAGGTGATGATCAACCTTGATGGATTTACTCATCCCATCAGTGCAATGATCAGGGACAATTTTAGGGGATCTATGATGGAGAATAGCATCTGTATCCAGAGAAGGAACTGCGGACTTTAAATGACCAAAAATTATTATCTTCAATTTTTAAAAGTTGGCTTAGGCATTAATGTAATTATGCTTTTTTCCTTCCTTTTGGATCTGATTCTTCTCTCACAACATGTTCAATTTCGATTTATGCTTATCATGGACGCAAATGTAAAAACTATATCACATTGCCTTCTTTTGGGTGGAGGGAAGGGAGGGAGAAAAAAATTGTAAAATTCAAAAAAAAAAAGAATGATAGAAACTACCATTGTATGTAATTTGAAAACAAAGAAAACATTTATATAATGAGGGGGGAAAAAAAAGAAAAAGAATTCAAGAAAATGAGATGTCACAAATTCACTTGTGTATTTAAAGAAGATATAAGCAAAGACTAGGAAAAGTCTGAGAGTGTACCACAACTGCATCATGTATACATACAACTAGCTATGAAAATTGTGGTAATTTGAGAACAAAAACAAACTATATCACATCAATCAGCAAACAAGTATGAAGTGTAAGGGCAACAAAGGGGGCATGACAGGTCCATTTACTGATACAATACTGCATAACTTCTGCAACAACAACAAAAACTTATAAATATGCATATTTTTAATTAAATAGCATTTTAAAATATTTGTTAACTATTGTTTTTCCAGTATTATAGCCTTAAAAAGGCAAAAAAGTAATGAGTATTTAATAATTAAATTTAGGAGAAAAATGAAGAATGTGAAGATTATATTAATTCAATATACTACTAATTCAACTATAAGGCAGCTTGTTAAAACTTAGGTCATCTGCATATTAAAAATGGAAAGTGAACTGTTTTTAAATTACAGCTATCATGAAAGACATGGCAATCGAAATTATTCATTTTCTACCTTTTTCAACTACAATATGGCAGAGAAAAGCACACCATTTAAAAAAATTTTATATAAATATTTTATTTGTTTTCCAATTATATATAATAGTGGTTTCTACCTATCATTTCTGTAAGGCTTTGAATTTTATAATTCCCGCCTTTCCTTCCCTTCCCCCCACATAGAAGGCAATCTGATAATCTTTACATTTTTCCATGCTATGCATTTATCAAAATTGAATGTGTTGAGATAAAAAAAATCATATCCTTGAGGAAATAAAACACTAGAAATAGCAAAATTATGTAGTACATAAGCTAACATTTTTTTTTAAAAAATTGAAGGTAATAATCTTTGGTTTTTATTTAAACTCCACAATTCTTTCTCTGGATACTTACAGAATTCTCCATCACAGATCCCTTAAAATTGTCCTTGATTATTGCAAGGATGGAATGAGAAAGTCCATCAAGGTTGATCACCACCCCATTTTGCTATTATGATGTAATACACACACACACACACACACACACACACACACAAACTTGTTCAGCCATTCCCCAATTGATGGACATCCCTTCAGTTTCCAATTCTTTGCCACTACAAACATGATCTATTCAGGGTACAGACCTAGTAAAGGTCCTGCTGGGTCAGAGGGTATACACATTTTTATTGCCCTTTGGGCATGGTTCCAAACTGGTCTCCAGAAAGGTTGGATGAGTTCACAGTTCCACCAACAATGTATTAGTGTCCCAGATTTCCCACTTCTTCCAACATTGATCATGGTCCTTTCTGGTCACATTGGTCAATCTGAGAGGTGTGAGGTGGTACCACAGAGATGCTTTAATTTATATTTCTCCACTCAGTAATGATTTAGAGCAATTTTTCATATGACTATGGATTGCTTTGATTTCCTCATCTGCAAATTGCCTTTGCATATCCTTTGACCATTTGTCAACTGGAGAATGGCTTGTTTTTTTTTTGAAATCTGACTCAGTTCTCTATGTATTTTAAAAATGAGTCCACTGTCAGAAACACTAGTTGTAAAAATTGTTTCCCAATTTACATTTCTTTTTATCTTGGTTACAGTGGTTTAATTTGTGTAAAAGCCTTTTAATTTAATATAATCAAAATTGTCCAGTTTGTTTTTGTGATGTTCTATCTTCCTTGGTCATGAAGTGCTCCCTTAGGAAAGTACATCATTTTATGTAAAAAAAGTTTATAGGTACCAAAATGAAAGAAACAGTTGCTTATGTTAATTAGTAAAGTTTTAGCGTAAGAATGATGTCTGAGTTTTGTTTATAAAAGGTCTCAATACTTTAAATCCAGTCAGAATACATTCTAATCCAGGATATCTGGATAAAGGGATACCACCTGTAGCAGGAAATGGGCAATGTTTTGGATTGATAATTAAATCATTACCTGGTAGTCTTAGCACAGCCAAATCTGTGACCTTAGACAAGGAAAATCTCTGAGCCTCAGATACCTCATCTGGAAAATGAAGAGTTTGGACTTCAAGATCTGTCAGGTCCCTTCCATCTCTGAAGTCCATGACTTCATACCATCAGTCACACAGAATATAAAAGGACAAAATGAAGAGGACCAAGATATAAAATTTACCAGCCTTTTAAAAATCAAATGAAGATTACAAAACAGAGTTTATAAAAAAACTGTAACCTTTATGTATGTATGCTTTCATGCTATGTGGAGTTGTAAATACTAACAGAATTCCTTTAATATCTCAGGGATAGAAATGTACTAATTGACCTGTCATATCTTACTGATGATAAATGATTTTGCATCTTCCATTACTTCTCAAAATCAAGCTGTGAACAGATAACAGCAACCTATATCAGCAGATCTTTCCACTATTCTCTTGATTCCTCCAAGAATGTGATATTCCAAGATTTTTCCTGGGAGTTTACTGACATTTACAAGATGGATTTTTGTGACATCAAGCAGTATGAGGTAATTTCAGTTTCTAAAATGAACTAGCTTGATTCTCATTTTCTATACGTTTGAGGACCAGAATACTATTTACTTAAACAAACATGCACACACAACACACAAACACACTCTCACACAACACTGAGTGTAGGGTGATAAATACTAGATTCAGATATTCACACCTCATTTCAAATACTAATTTGTAATGATGGGTAACTTACTTATTAACCTCTTAGATCCTCCTACTTTTTTTAAAATTTTTAATTTAGGTTTTTGCAAGGCAAATGGGGTTAAATGGTTTGCTCAGAACCACACAGCTAGGTAATTATTAAGTGTCTGATGTCGAATTTGAACTCAGGTACTCCTGATGACTCCAGGGCTGGTGCTCTATCCACTGTGCCACCTAGCCACCCCAATCCTCCTGCTTCTTACCAGGGAAAACCTGAGATGATGATAACAATAACTTTACAAGAAAGGAGAAAGGAAAAAGTGTTTTGCAAACCTTTCAGTAAAATATAAATGAAGCTAGCATTCTATGTATTTATGCAAATATATCTGATGAGAAGACAAGAGCTCAAGATTCCCACAAATGTGAATCTCACTGAAGAAGTTATGTAATATTTTTGGACAGATGCAATTAATATGAGGTCATCTATAAGTAGAGACATTCAGAAAACCCCTCATCAATAGATCCTCCTTTTGTTTCAACAGCGAATAACATCTTCAATTATGTAGGCAGCTGGAAATTTGTCTACCTGTTTTGCTTTATTTTAATATACAATATATCAATAAGTGTAAAATGATCATTAAAATACTGATAAAGGGGGGCGGCTAGGTGGCGTAGTGGATAAAGCACTGGCCCTCGAGTCAGGAGTACCTGGGTTCAAATCCGGTCTCAGACAATAATTACCTAGCTGTGAGGCCTTGGGCAAGCCACTTAACCCCATTTGCCTTGCAAAAACCTAAAAAAGAAAAATACTGATAAAGGATTTATAATAAAAAACTGCCAAATTAACAAAAACCATCTACCTTTCAATGAAATGAATGATTAGTAACAAGAAGTGGTCTAGAATTTAATACCATTTTTAAAAAACTGCTTCCCTATTCTCATACTTTCATTAAAATTAAGTAATCTTAATATATGCACAGATTAGTCTCTCTCTATATAAATATATATACACACACACACACACACACATATATATATATATATATATATATATATATATATAAAATAGACGTGAGAAAATGGGAATATGGGTAAGTAGTTTACTGATTTTAACCACACATACCACCCTCCCACACCCGTAATAAGATAGTTGATATTCTAAGAACATAATATTTCCCCCTTTCAAGTAGTCTTAAGAATCGATATCCTGAAAATTATGTAATCTACAGCACAGACTTCTTCTATGTATATAGCAGCTCATCTAGTTGGTGTATAGATAGATATAGATATGTATGTATGTATATGTAAAACAATATCACTCCTGGCAAAAACAGTTCCTTCTAGAATTCTTGATAGATCATCACGTTTCTGGTCCTTTAACTTTAGCCTCTAATCTTCTCTAATAATTAGTCTTAATTATGTTTCTGATCAAGTTTTCTAGAATTTATTTTTCCTATTTTTTTATGGTTTATGAGGTAGTAATACTGTTCTAAAGCTTCTGCTAATCTCCATAGATTTTGTAAATGAATTTATATGCCAAACTAATGTTGCTCTTAGTTGTCATATCTTTCTGCTGGGCAAAGATATAAAGGGTCTTTTGACCTCCCAGTAGTAGTGATTATCTAAATAAGTTGAACTTCCTTAGGATATGGTGATAGTCTGTGGTAATATTTTTTAAAAAATGATATTCCATTTCAATTAGTTAGAGTTACTGTGGTCATATACCACAGATCAGTTTTCATTCATCTAATCTAATATTGGTTCTTACCTTTGTTCTCAAGAAGATGGTCTGACTGAGCACTAGACAATGATTTTCTGTCCTAAAATATAGTCAATTCTGGATTTTTTTTTGTGTTGTGTCTGATGATATTTGGATCATGTTCACTGATGACTTTAGAGAAATTATCTGACTTCAAATGACTTTAAAAATCATTTAACTTTAAGAAATTATTAATGATTCAAAGATGTGGTTTTGATGTACTGAAAAAGTCTGTATTTGGCCCAAGTTCAGTGCCAGGATCTGAGGCTATCTGAGAAATCAATATGGCCATCTGCAACGGGTAACGAAGGGTGACAAACTCATAACTGCAGTCCTTGTCACCAGTGCTACCGAGAACTCAGTGGATTGTCCTTTGGTAGGTTGTAATGTGATAGGTGATACAGGTCTCAAAGAATCCTCCTGTCTCTACTTCCACAGGTGATAAGGCCAAGAGTTTTCCCTGAATTAAAAAATTTTAAAAAGTTCACAGGGCAACCCTTTCTGTGAGGCTATACAAAAGACCAGGATGCATCCACATCTATATACCTGTAATGCTGGTGCTGGTGTTACTTTTAAGGTAAAGTAGATTTCCTGGTGTGACAAAGAGTTTGAGTAGAGCAACCACGGATCTTCATCCCTAGCCAAAAGAGGAGTGCCAGCCGCTGAGCTTATAAGCATAATCTATTAGCCTATTTTAAAAATCTCATGGCCCATACACAGAACTTGCCTCAATGCACCTGAATGGAACAGGAAGGGCAAGGAGGAGAAATCTAGAGCCTCAATCTAATTTATACCATCAACCAAGTCACCAATATTCAGTTTTAAAAAACTGTCTTTCCTTGTTTCTTAATCCTGAGTTCTATTTTTCAACATTGTCCTGCCCAAGTTCACCAATTTATCAAATATCGAAGTATGTACTAATCTAAATTGGATAGTCTTCTGTAGAACTTTTATTCTTCTCCTCATCCTCTGAAATGGAAAAGTTTTCTCTCTACAATGTTCATTATGAGAACTTTAAGACATGATGACCATATGAACTTGAACTGTTTCCTGATGTAAATAGACATAAAAGCTTTTATGAACATTTTTAAGTAGTAACAAATTCATTTTATCTTCCTGTTAAATTTTAACTAATAATGTCAATAATGATATAGTTAAATGCAAACATTAGACACAACACAGAAAGCTGAGAAACAATTTTCACAGTATTTCTGATAGGACTCATTTCTAAAATATATAGATAACTGAATCAAATTTATAAAAATACAAGTCACTCCCCAATTGATAAAGGGTCAATGAAAATAGTTTTCAGATGAAGTAATTAAAGTTAAGTGTAATAATATGAAAAGATGCTCTAATTCATTACTGATTTAAAAATCTATAAAAAAGGGGAAAAGATCCAAATGCCCAAAAACATATTTATAGAAGTTCTCTTTTTAGTAGTGAATAATTGGAAATTGAGGGGATGCCCATCAATGTGATGGAGTACTATTGCTCTTTAAGAAATAACGAACAAGTAGACTTCAGAAAAACCTGGAAAGACTTACATGAACTGATAGTGAGTGACATGAGCAAACCAGAAGAACACTTACACATTGATAGTAAAACTGTGTGACAATCAACTATGAGTGACAGGCGATGACAAAGCAGCAAGTGCAGATACACTGGGAGCTGAAGGCACAACAATGCTCAAAGGAAGCCGAGGCCATGGGGTTGTCTCCTCAGTGGAAACAGCAGTGGGATTCAGTAGCCCTCTAGGAGACTGAACAACCCTTTTAAGGAGTGCACTGTTCACCTACTAGAAAAGGTGCCCTAAAAATTGTCTGCTTACCCAATCCTGGCCTGATTCCCATGGCAGAAGAGCAGATCCCACCCTGTGGTCAAAAAGACAAAAAAAAGCCCTCAAAAACCTCTTTGAAGAAGATTCCATTCACCACTAGTACATGGAACGTGCACTTACTTATAGGCAAAAAAAGGTCTGAAAGACAAACAGCTCTCATTGCAAGAGAACTCAGTAGCTATCATATCCAAAAAGCAGCCCTAAGTGAAACAAGGCTGACAAATGAAGGTCAGTTTACTGAAGTCAGAGCTGGAAACACATTTTTCTGGAGTGACCGTAGAGAAGGTCATGAAGTTGGGGTTAAGTTTTGCAATCAATACTAATCTAGCGCTGAGTGAGATTAGCAGAACCAGAAGAACATTGTACACCCTAACAGCAACATGGGAGTGATGATCAAGCTTAATGGACTTGCTCATTCCATCAGTGCAACTATCTGGGACAATTTTAAGGTTTCTGCAATGAAGAATACTATCTGTATCCAAAGAAAGAATTGTGGGGGTAGCTAGATGACAATGGATAGAGCACTGGCCCTGGAGTCAGGAGTACCTGAGTTCAAATCCGGCCTCAGACACTTAATAATTACCTAGCTGTGTGGCCTTGGGCAAGCCACTTAACTCCATTGCCTTGCAAAAACAAACTAACAAACAAAAAAACAAAAAACTAAAACAAAGAAAGGACTGTGGAGTTTGAACAAAGACCAAAGACTATTACTTTTAATTTAAAAAAAAATAAAAGTTGTCTTATGTACTACATAATTTTGCTAACTCTAAAATTTTATTTTTTTCTCAAGGATATGATTTTTCTCTCAATACATTCAATTTTGATTAATGGAAACAATGTAAGGATTATCAGACTGCCTGCTGTGGGGGGATGGGAGGAAGGAAGGGAGGGTAGGGGGAAAATTATAAAATTCAAAGCCTTACAAAAAATGATAGATAGAAACTGTTTTATATAATGAAAAACAAAATATTTATTTAAAAAAATACTAATCTAGGCAACAAGCTTGAATGTTACCAAAAAGAGAGAATAACAGATTCATAACAATGAGATTGCCATTTCCAGGAAAATGCCACCATCCTGATGAGCAAAGAAAAATTTCATGAAGACCTGGAGACCCTCATCATCAATGTACCAAAAAGGGACAAGCTCTTGGGTAGCTTTAATGCAAAGCTCAGATTACCAGACATGGTAGACATGGTAGGGAGTCCTTGGGAGGGAGAGAGCAATGGTTCCCTTCTTCTGAAGACTTGTGCATCTCATGACCTCATCACAAACATTGTCTTCCACTTACCTAATCACAATAAAACTCCCTGGATGCACACCTGTAGCAAAAAATAGCATCTAACAGACCATGTGACCATAAGAAAAAGAGAGAGACAGGATTTGAGAGTGACCAAGACAATGTGTGGTGCAGAGTGCTGGACAGACCACAGACTCATCTTTTCTAAGCTAAATATTCATATTCAACCAAAGCAGCAGCCCCAAGGCAACATGAATACCAGAACAATTAATGCCAAGATATTAGTGTCTCCTTGAGCAAGAACAGTTGAATGATAGCTTGAAGGGAAAACTAAGCCAAAATACAGTTGGCCACAGTGGAGCAGAAAAGGAGTGGGCAACTTTCAGAGATCTGGTGTACAGCACTGCATCTGCTAATCTGGGCCAGAATACTCACAAACACCAAGACTGGTTTGATGAAAATGATGGGGAAATACAGAAGCTGCTAAATGAAAAAACCAAAACACCACAGGGTTTACCAGAAGGATAGTTCATCGACTTCTAAGAAGGCAGCATTAAATTCCATCAAAAGTCAACTCCAAGTAAAGCTCAGACATGCAGATCTCTTGGCTCAGTAAGGTAGATGAAATTAAATTTTATGTAGACAGTAACAAACCAAAATGCCCTGAAGGCTATTTATGAGCCAAAGACATATAGTGCTTCTCAGATACTCAGTGCTAATCGATCCACACTAATTAAGGATAGATACCTTTTACCTCAAGTTGAAGTCAATCAATCCCAGCTGAAGTACCAACTGAAGAAAAGATTTGGTGCCATTAGACTCCATTCAAGTAGCAAAGCACCTGGTGTGGACTCTATTCCAACTGAGATCTACAAAGTGAGAGGTCCACTGCTCATCCAAAAACTGAGTGAAATTTTCTGGGTTATATGGCATGAAGAGGTTATCCCTCCAAAATTCGAGAATGCCTCCATCATCCATCTCTATAATGGTAAAGAGAATAGATTGTCCCGTTGACAATCACAGGAGTATTTCTCCTTTAGTCATTGCTAGAAGCTCAATACACTGATTCTTCACCTGGAAGTTGGTCACCTTCCTGAGAGCCAGTATAGTTTCAGAATGGGTAGAGGAATAGTCAATATGCTGTTTGATGCCCAACAACACCAGGAAAAATGCCAGGAACAGAACAGAGGTCTGAATACAACATTTGTAGATTTGATCAAGGTCTTTGATACTGTCACGTCATGAGGGTTTATGGAAAATTATGCCAAAATTCGGTTTCCTGAATAAGTTCCCAGAGAATTCAGTTCCAAGATGGCAAGCATGCCCGGGTTTGATGCTTTTGAGATTTCTCAGTCACCAATGGAGTAAACCAAGGCTGGGTCCTTGCTCCCATGCATTTTAGCATGATGTTTACAGTCATATTATCAAACACCTTCACTGAGGATGAACATGGCCTCAAGGTCAGCTTCCACACTGATGGCAAATTCTTTAACTTGAAAACACTACAAGCCAAGACAAAAGTGGAGGGAGTGTTGGCACAGGATCTTCTGTTTGGAGATGATTGTGCTCTCCATGCAGCCTCTGAAGCTGAGATGCAACAAAGTAAGTATGGATTCTCTGCTGCTTGTATGAATTTTGGTCCAACAATTAACACCAAGAAAACCCAGGTGCTCCATCAGTCAGCACCACACCATCCATATGTGGAACCATTGATTACAGCAAATGGAGAGGTTTTGAGTAGTGTGGACAAGATCACATACCTTAGCAGTGTCCTTTCCAGGGAGATACACATTGACAATGAGGTTGACACTCACACTATCAGAGTTAGCTCAGTATTTGGGACATTCCAAAAGAAAGTGTAGGAGAGAAGAGGTATTAGACTAACTACTGGGGCAGCTAGGTGGCACAGTGGATAGAGCACCGGCCCTGGGGTCAGGAGTACCTGGGTTCAAATTTGGTCTCAGACATTTAATAATTACCTAGCTGTGTGGCCTTGGGCAAGCCACTTAACCCCATTTGCCTTGCAAAATCATTAAAAAAAAAAAGACTAACTACCAAAGTGAAGGTCTACAGACCCACTGTGTTGACCACATTTATGTACATCTGTGATACCTGGCATCTACCAGCACCCTGTCAGGAAACTGAATCACTACCACTTAAATTGTCTTAGGAAGGTTCCAAAGATCAACTGGCAGAAAATACCAGACACTGAGATCTTTTCTCGAGCTAAATTGCCAAGCATTCCAACATTACTACAGAGTGCAAATACAATAGACTAGACACAAAATGCCAGATGTACACTTGCCAAAAAACTATTTTATGGAGAACTCACACAGGGCAAGTGCTCACAAGAAGTGATACCCAGATACCCTGAAGGTCGCATTGAAGAACTTTAAAACTAATTGTACAGCATGGGGAGATACTGACACAAGACCGCCCAGAGTGGTGTGCCCTCATCAGAGAGGGGGATGTGCTCTAGGAGGAAGGTAGAATGAGAGCAGCTCAAAGGAAATGTGACACAGGTAAATTTAGAGTAAAGACCTCGGGTGTTCCATGGACTATTTTTGCCCAACCTGTAGTAGAGCATTCCGAGCTCATACTGGTCTGATCAGCCACGATTGAACACACTGATTTGTCTCAGACATAGTGTTGCCACATTTTGGGATTCTTCGAAAACGAAGGGGTGGGGGGAGAGAGAGAGAGAGAGAGAGAGAGAGAGAGAGAGAGAGAGAATATATCTCTATCTGTGTCTAAAAATAAAATCTTTTATTCCCATCCTATGGCAAGAGTTTGCATGAAAATTGGGCACATGGGCTAGATCATTGAGCCTGGAGACAAGATCTGAGTTCAAATCCAAACTCAGACACTTTACTAGCTATGTGACAATAGATTCCCATTTTAGTAACTGTCTCACACAATTACTGTGAGGGTCAAATAATAGAATTAGATTCTTGTCTCCCTCCCCCCCTTTTTTTTTGTTTTTGCAAGACAATGGAGTTAAGTAAATTTGCCCAAGGTCACACAGCTAAGTAGGTATAAAATGTCTGAGACCAAATTTGAATTCTGGTCCTCCTGATTCCTGGGGGCTGGTGCTCTACCCACTGTACCACCTAGTTGTTCCACCTTCTACCTATTAATAAATATTTGCAGAATAAATAACATGAGGTTTTTTTGAAAGTGTAAGCAAGATAATAAAAACCAACTAAAAAGATGGTGCTTAAGGATAGAGCTCAATTTTCATAACTAAAGCTTAAAATAGAGGGATATGGGCTCCTGGATAAAAATGAATTACATCTAGCAAAGGTCAACTAAGAGGTCAAAACAGAAGAGAAAGGAGAAAAAAAATGACTACTTCATGTTTTAATTTTTTTTTTAGGTTTTTGCAAGGCAAATGGGGTTAAGTGGCTTGCCCAAGGCCACACAGCTAGGTAACTATTAAGAGTCTGAGACTGGATTTGAACCCAGGTACTCCTAACTCCAAGGCCGGTGCTTTATCCACTACGCCACCTAGCCACCCCTTAAAATTTTTTTTTTTAATTAAAGCAATGGGGTTAATATGACTTGCCCAAGGTCACACAAGTAGGTAATTATTTAGTGTCTGAGGCCAGATTTTAACTCAGGTCAACTCTAAGGCAGTACTCTATCCACTGCACCACCTAGCTGTCCCCTACTTCACATTTTTATTTATTTTTTTTTAGGGTTTTTTTTTTTGTAAGGCAAATGGGGTTAAGTGGCTTGCCCAAGGGCACACAAGTAGTAATTATTAAGTGTCTGAGGCTGGATCTGAACTCAGGTACTCCTGACTCCAGGGGCGGTGCTCTATCCACTGTGGCACCTAGCCGCCCCTACTTCACATTTTTAAATGGTACATATGTCATAGAAAAATATGGCTAATGGGTATTGAGTAATTTAGAAGGGACGATATTTGTAAGGTCTACAAACCAATTTCCACCCCAAAATGGGCCTTAGGAGGGAGAAAACCAGGGAGGTATATCTAACATATTTGTATACCTGGAATCTGACCTACAACTTAAAATAAGAAATGGTCTTAATGACCTAAGTCAAAAAACAGTAATTCTCAAAACTGGGAAACCCTTCAGAACAGCTAAGGAGCATTTTACCCACAGTAGTACCAAATAATACCAATCCTGACATAAACCAATTCAAAAACCCACAAAAAACAAGGGTTTACAGTCAATCCAAATTGTAGTTCCAAATAAGTAGACAGATTATAATGTCTATGAAGGCAGAAACTATCTTATTTTTGTACTTTTTTATCACTGGCAACTAATACAGTGCTTGGTACAAAGTGACTATTTAAGAAATGCCCATTTTAAAATAACTGGGCAAATATCAATTGCTCATGGATAGGCCAAGCTAATACACTAAAAATGACAATTCTACCAAAATTAAACTATTTCTTTAGTGCCCTACCAATCAAAATGCCAAAAAATTACTTTAATGACTTAGAAAAAGTTGTAAGTAAACTCATATAGAGAAATAACATGTCAAGAATTTCCAGGGATTTATTGGGAAAAAAGTGCAAAAGAAAGTGGCATAGCCCTATCAGATCTAAAATTATATTATAAAGCATCAGTCATGAAAACTCTCTGGTATTGGCTAAGAAATAGAGTAGTGGACTAGTGGAATAGACTAGGTGTAAAAGCAGGAAATTATTATAGTAATCTGTTGTTTGATAAACCCAAATAGTCCAGCTATTGGGATAAAAACTCTCTTCGATAAAACTGCTGGGAAAATTCGAAGTTAGTATGGAAGAAACTTAGATTAGACCAACACCTCATACCCTATACAAAGATAAGATCAAAATGGATACAGGATTTAGATATAAAAAAACAATATTATAAGCAAACTAGGAGATAAGGAATAGTTTCCTTGTCAGATCTGTGGAAAACGAAGCAGTTTATAACCAAGGAAGAGATGGAGAACATCATTAAAAACAAACTTGATAATTTTGATTACATTAAATTAAAAAGCTTTTGCACTGAAAAAAAACCACTGTAACCAAAATCAAAAGAAATGTAGTAGGGGCGGCTAGGTGGCGTAGTGGATAAAGCACTGGCCTTGGAGTCAGGAGTACCTGGGTTCAAATCCGGTCTCAGACAATAATTGCCTGTGTGGCCTTGGGCAAGCCACTTAACCCCATTGGCCTTGCAAAAAAAAAAAACCTAAAAAAAAAGAAATGTAGTAAACTGGGAAACAATTTTTACAACTAATATTTCTGACAAAGGACTCATCTCTAAAATATACAGAGAACTGAATCAAATTTATAAAAAAAAAACCAAGCCAGTCCTCAATTGATAAATTGTCAAAGGATATGCAAAGGTAACTTACAGATGAGGAAATCAAAGTGATCCAAAGTCACATGAAAAGTTGCTCTAAATTATTACTGATTAGAGAAATGCAAATTAAAGCATCTCTGAGGTACCACCTCACACTTCTCAGACTGGCCAATATGACCAGAAAGGACAATGATCAATGTTGGAAGGGATGTGAGAAATCCAGGACACTAATGCATTGTTGGTGGAGCTGAACTCATCCAACCTTTCTAGAGAGCAATCTAGAACTATGTCCAAAGGGCAACAAAAATGTGCATGACCTTTGACCCAGAAATACCACCACTGGGTCTATACCCTAGAGAAATCATAAAAAAGAGTGAAAACATCACTTGTACAAAAATATTCATATTAGCCCTGTTTGTGGTGGCAAAGAATTAGAAATCAAGTGAATGTCCATCAATTGGGGAATGGCTTAATAAACTGTGGTATATGTATGTCATGGAACACTATTGTTCTATTAGAAACCAGGAGGGACGGGATTTCAGGGAAGCCTGGAGGGATTTGCATGAACTGATGCTGAGCGAGATGAGCAGAACTAGAAGAACATTGTGCACCCTAACAGCAACATGGGGGTGATGATCAACCTTAAGGACTTGCTCATTCTATCAGTGCAACAATCGGGCACATTTTGGGGGTTATCTGCGATGGAGAATAGCATCTGTATCCAGAGAAAGAACTGTGGAGTTTATAGGAAGACCAAAGACTATTAACTTTAATTTAAAAAAAACAAAAACAAAAAAACCATTATCTTGTTATGCAATTTTGCTATCTCTTACACTTTATTTTTCTTCCTTAAGGATATGATTTCTTTCTCATCACATTCAATTTAGATCAATATATACCATGGAAACAATGTAAAGACTAACAGACTGACTCCTGTGGGGAGGGGGGAGGTGAGATGGGGGGAATTGCAAAAGTCAAAATAAATAAAATTTTTTTTAAAAAAAATGCACATCCAATTGGAGGAAACATAAGTTGTTTACAACAAAATAAATGGATGCACATCCAAATTGCCACAAAATCAAAACTTTGTCACTTTGGTGGACATACCACTTTACACTATGATTTTTTAAAATTTATTTTGATATCTTTTAATTGTATGTCACCATCAGTTGCAAATCTATCACTCCCTACATCCCAACTGAATAAACCATCCCTTTAAACAAAAATTTTAAAAAGATAGGACAGAAAAAAACATTTCAGCAGAACCCATCAAATTATTAACCCAGTCTGACTATACATGCAATATTGTACTTTCATAGTTGCATCCTCTACAAAGAGAGGGGCTGATAGTTACCTCTACTTTTCTCAAGAGTCAAGACTGGTCATTATAGCTACATACTGAATTATAGCAAATCAACACTTATTTAATAAGAGCTTACTAAGTATTGAGCACTATGCTAAGCAACAAGGCTACAAATTGTCCCTGTTCTTGAAGAGCTTACGTTTGATAAGGAAAAGTAATCTTTTCTGAAGGCTTATAATAAAAAAAATCAAAAATAGGATCACCGACTATAAACAAGAAGGAATCTTAGAATAATGATTGAATATGTTGTTTTCTAGGTCTTCAGAAAACACCCCACAAAAAAAATTTTTTTGGCAAGGCAATGGGGTTAGATGACTTGCTCAAGGTCACACAGTTAAGACAGTTTTAAGTGTCTGAGGCCAGATTTAAACTCTGGTCCACCTGGCTACAGGGCCGATGCTCTAGCCACTGAACCACCTAACTACCCCACTTATCAAAAAATTTGCTCAGTGGTATTTTCCTAAGGTAACATTTAACAAACCACTGGGGGAGATGTGAATTTCAAGTAGGTACAAATTTAAACTCAAACCACTTCAGTAACATTTTCTCCATCACTTTCCTAAGTCTAGACAATCAGAAAAACAATAAATCAAGTCTTGATTTGTAGTTTATTTCTGAGATGTAAATGCTCACATTGAAAATTCAAAAATTAGCTTTCTGGAGATAGTTAAAAGCAGGCTCTGCATATCCTGCATTTTGCAAAAATGTGAGCAAATTATATCCTTCTATTTAACCTCACCTATTAGTTAGGAATGTTCTATTTTACAAATCAAGTAAAAATTCATGAAATAAACAACCCACCTTTGAGACAGTGCAATTACCCTCATTTTCAAAGATAAGGAGATGCAGCTCAAAGAAATAAGGTAATTTGCACACACAGTGAAAAGTGAGATGGAACAGCCAGCTCTTCTCAGCCTTCTCCAATTGGTCAAACCAATTTAACTGTATTAATAACTACTACTAGGGGTGGCTAGGTGGTGCAGTGGATAGAGCACCCACCTAGAGTCTGGAGTACCTGAGTTCAAATCTGGCCTCAGACACTTAATGACCTAGCTGTGTGACCTTGAGCAAGCCACTTAACCCCACTGCCTAGCAAAAACCTAAAAAAAAAAAAAAATACTGGTACTACACTATCCCATTCTGGGGTCACAACTTGGGTTCCATTATGGAGAAATAGTTTACCAATATCCATTCTTGGAATCTTTTTAACACCCTTACCAACATGCTCTCATTTGAAAGAACTTGCTAATTTCATTCCCCCGTATTGAGTGTTTCCTCTCTCCAATCCATCAAACTGCTGCCTAATAATTTCCCTAAAACACAAATCTGACTGTAATTTTGCTACTCAAGAACTTACATTGGTTTACTGTTGCCTCTAGATTTTAAATCATTTTGTAAAAGCTTTTACTCCAACCTATCTTTTAAGGCTCATTAATAATTACTTAATTTGGTCTACTTAGATCTCCCAAGACTTCTACATCTTTTCATGAATTTTTCCTCATGACAAAACAGCTTTCTCTTCTAATTTATGCCACTTGGAATTCCTAAATCCCTTCAAGTTTCTGCTGAAGAGTAACTTCCTTTAAGAGGTCTCTCTTGATTCCTCAATTTGCCAATCAGTTGCAACAGTAAGAAACAAAATATTGTGTGACTATTTTGTCCTTCATTCTCAAAGAAGACCAGGACATCAGGACCAGTGATGTCATGAAAAGCAAGTGAACTGGATATAAGTGAGGGGGATTTTGTACTAAGTCATCAGTCTCACTTTCTCCTCTGGAGTCATCTGGGTCCAGTCGCAAGATATGAATCAGTTCTACTGGAGATGGCCCTGTTTGCAACACTGTCAGGGTTAAATGACTTGCCCAAGGTCACAAGTCAGTAAGAGCCTGAAGCTGGGATTTGAATTCCTGTCCTCCTGACTTCAAGGCCACTGTGCCACCTAGCTGTTCTGTATAAAGAGGATAGAAAGACTGGAAAGGAAAGGTTGGAAGGGTCCAGGTTTTGGCAACAGAAGATTGTATATATGATCCAAGAAGCAATATGGGATTTGCTGAATAGAGGATCAATATGGTAGGATGCCAAGGTTAGGAAGATTAAATTGAGAAATGAGTGGAGGGGGCAGCTAGGTGGCACAGCGAATAGAGTACCAATCCTGGAGTCAGGAGGACCTAAGTTTAAATGCAGCCTCAGATATTTAATGATTGCCTAGCTGTATAACCTTGGGCAAGTCCCTTAACCCCACTGCCTTAAATAAATAAAAGTTTTTAAAAACAGAGAGAATGAATGGAGGAGGCTAGAAAGGGACTTGAAGAAGACAGACTAAACAGCAGACTACTGCAATAGTTCAGGGATAATAATTTGAGAATCTGCACCAGAGTGACTGCAGTGTCAGGATATAAGTGCATATAATATGTTGTTAAGGCAAAAAAACAGAACTTGGCTCTAGGGTGGATGGGGAGGAGGGGAGGAGGGGAGGGGGAGAAGGGGAAGTAGAGTGGCGGGTGGAAGATGTTACCTAGGTTGGGAGTCTAAATGATTGGGAGGATGGTAGTATCCTCAAAAGTAATGGGGATACTAGGAAAAGGGAGAAAATTTGAGGAAAAACATCATGATTTCAGGTTTCAGGATATGTTTTTAAGACATCCACTTCAACAGGAACATGGGGGTGATGTTCAACCTTAATGGACTTGCTCATTCCATCAGTGCAACAATCAGGCACAATTTGGGGTATCCTCAATGGAGAATACCATCTGTATCCAGAGAAAGAATTGTGGAGTTTGTTGTTGTTTTGTTTCAGTTTTTGCAAGGCAGTGGGGTTAAGTGACTTGCCCAAGGCCACACAGCTAGGCAATTAAGTGTCTAAGGCTGGATTTGGACTCAGGTCCTCCTGACTCCAGGGCCAGTGCTCTAACCGCTACAAGAGTTGTGGAGTATGAACAAAGACCAAACACTATTACATTAAAAAAAAAAAAACCCTTATCTTATTATGTAATCTTGCTATCTCTTATACTTTATTTTTCTTCCTTAAGAATATAATTTCTCTCTCATTACATTCAACCTAGGTCAATGTACACCATGGAAACAATGTAAAGAATAACCAACTTCTGTGGAGGATGGGGGAGAGAAACAAGATTTAGAATTCATAAAATTGTCATTAAATTTAAAAAAAAGAAAGAGACATCCAGTTCAAGATGTCACACCTGGGTTCAAATCTGGCCTCAGACACTTACCTGGTTGTGTGGCCTTTCGGCAAGCCACTTAACCCCATTGCCTTGCATAACTTAAAAAGAGAGAGAGAGAGAGAGAGAGAGAGACAGACAGACAGACAGACAGACAGACAGAGACTATCAGGTACAGTATGAATGAAGATTCAGCAAAGGAAACTGAGGACTAATGAAAGAGATATGAAGAGAACCAGAGGAGAACAGTATCATACACATGAAAACCCAAGAGAGAAAAGAGTGTATCAAACAAAGCAGATAATTGAGTTGTCAAAAGCTACAGAGAGGTTAAGGATGAAGATTCAAAAAAGACCATTAGATGTAGTAATTAAAGAGACTTCTGGTAGCTTTATTAGTGATCTCTCCTCATCATTATTTCCTTGTTTCTATTTCATATATTTTTTTTTTAGGGTTTTTTTTTTTGGCAAGGTAAATGGGGTTAAGTGGCTTGCCCAAGGCCACACAGCTAGGTAATTATTAAGTGTCTGAGACCAGATTTGAACCCAGGTACTCCTGACTCCAAGGCTTTATCCACTAAGCCACCTAGCCACCCCTATTTCATATATTCTTAAAAATAATTATGGGGTGTTTTGTATGTGTGTGTTTTTGTGTGTGTACACACATGCAGGCTCTTCTCTGGAATACAAGTTCCATGACCATAAGAACTTCTTATTGGTATACCAAACAAGGAGCAGTACATCAGGTTCATTTAAAAAGAATCCATCTCCATACCTTTAAAGGAATCTAAACTGTTTTGTTTTCCCCATGGGATCCTTGCCATTATTCATGTTTTATTCTCTGTGATGGTAAGGTAGGGTGGGCAGGGGATGAGTTTCAAACCTATTTTCTTTTTTTTTAATAAGTTGGGTTTTTTTTTGGCAAGGCAAATGGGATTAAGTGGCTTGCCCAAGGCCACACAGCTAGGTGTGTCTGAGGCTGCATTTGAACTCAGGTACTCCTGACTCCACCTGATGCCAACTAGCCACCTACAAACCATATTTTCTAATACTGTTCATGGAAATAAACTAACAGTGTGCTTTGGATCATGGAACTTGAGTGCACAGAGGAGACACATATAGTCCCTGACCCTGGTGTGCGGTGCTACCACAGTTTCGCTTTATAAAAATAGCTGAGGGAGTAGGAGATATTAATTTTTTAAAAAACCACAAAGAAGTTAATGATTCAACACATTTATTAATGCCCATATGTGCTAAGCACTGAAGATACAAAACAAATCAAATGGAACAATGCCTACTCACAAGGAGTTTACATTCTGGTATAAGGACGAGGAAAGAAAAGAGCAATAGAAGGAGACAAAGAATAAATCTCACCTTTTGAAATCACAGCCTAGGATCGCCTTTTATACTAACAAGGGTTCTGCCATTCTGGATCCTGGTTAAAGGCAGGGCCAGAGCAACAACGATAAAGATAACAAAAACAATAACAGCCACTATTAGCATGACAATTTACAAAGGTTTACAAAGTCCTTTGCACATACTGTTTCATTGTCACAACACTGGGAGTTGTGCACTTGGTTCTACCACTCCAGAAGAAGAAACAAAGGCAGATAGAGATTAAGTGACTGAAGAGTCATCACACTAAGTATTCCTGGCTCCCTCTTATCCAACCACAGTGCCACTATACTGTCAACTGAGATAAAAAAGGGGAAGGGAATACAGAAAATTGCCCCTGATTTCATAAAGAAGTCCTAGAGACTGACTGTGGCAAACCTAAGTTAAATGATTTCCTCATACTTAGTTGACTAATAAAGCTGTAGCAGGCCTGAACCCAGGTCTTCATATTTCTAAGTCCAGCACTTTCAGATCTAACATATCTACTATGTTACACTGATCACTATGAATGTTAGTTCAAAATAAACAAAATTTATCATTTTGGGAAAGGATGTTTCATTATTCAATGGAATTGCAGTTTGAATATTTCTAAAAGAACATACAAGACATAGTTAAATATACTTCTGTAATACTCACATTAAATAGAAAAATGTATTCTCAAGTGTATAAAGTCTCCTGAAATACCTTGTATCTAGATAAGAAAATAAATGGATGATTTAAAGAAGAAATATCATATAACAGCTTTTTAGGGTAGTCCTAACTTTGATTTTCTAAGAAAATTTTCCACCAAAATTATGCTACCAAGTATAGATCTAACTAAAAGTCTATTCCTTTTGCTTCTAAATCATTTTGTTTCCCCTGGTTTTTAGAACTGCTACTCAAAGCTAATATTATCTCAACAAGAATTTCCAGTATTTCCTGTATTATTTAATTATGATTTCTTGAGTCCTGTTGTGAATTCTTTTTTGATGACAGGCCTCATCCTACCTGACAAATTCTTTAGCCTTTCATTGAACTACACAGAAATTGTCCACCACCCAGCCACCCCTATTATTACTAATTTATTTTATTTTGGGTCTTTTTTAAATTTTTTTTTTATTTTTTCAGGGCAATGGGGTTCAGGTGGCTTGCATGTCACACGGCTGGGTGATTGTTGAGTGTATGGAGCCGGATGTGGGCTCAGGTGCTTATGGCTCCAGGGCTGGTGCTCCATCCATTGCGCCACCTGGCCATACCTCCAATTATTACTATTATTTTCTTTTAATTTTAATTTTTTTTCTCTCCCCTTTACTTTATCACTCAATTGAGTCTATATTTATGGGAGGGGAGGGGGTATTTTGTTTACTCTTAAACAAGAATATTTTATTAATGTATAAAAAAACATTATTTGTACAAAATGAGAATATTAAAAAAAAGAAAAAAAAAAGAAAAGAAACTACATCAACTGTTTAAAATCACTTTGAGGATGTTCATCTGTAGATCCAGACTACAGTCCTCCTATGCCCCAGGAGAAAAGTTTTCATGAACTGTAGGAGTCCACTCCCCAATTACAGCCAAAGGACAGCTTTCTGGTGCTAAGTCTCACCAGATTTTGCAAGACTAATAGCAGGACACAGACAGCTTATCAAGAACACACTCAAAACCTTTCAAAGCTGGCAGGGCCTGCCAGTTTGAGATATCTGAATTAATGGATGACTGTCAGTATTCCTTGCTTAACCAAATAGGCATTTTAAACTTTATTTTTATTTTTAAATTTATTTTATCATAAATTTGGAAAGTAAAAAAAAAAATTAACATTTTCACGTATACCTAGATTACCAAGAGAATAGTATATAAAATATGAATTTCTATTTCATATCACTTGCTTTAAAAAAAGAGTATATAACAAAGTCTACAAGTTACTTTCCAAACTGTCTTGCTTGTTAGCAATCTCATTGGATTTCCTTCTGTTATCTTCTGTACATTTCTTAAAAATGTGTCAATGGCCATTTGAGGGAACATACTTTTGCCTACTCCCTCTTCTCCTAAAATGCCATTATGGATATTGTATATCCAGAAATTTCTTTGAGAATGGCAAGTTAAAGCTTATTAAATCAATAAAAATCCCACTAGGAGCACAATTAAAACTTACTTAAATGAAAAATAATTGGATTATTACAGAATAATACAAATGTTTATCATGAGAACATTTTCTTATGAACCAGAAAAACCATCAACATTAATATTTGTAAATACAAAGGAGGCCAGAAAAAGAGAAAATATGTATAAAATCATGGTTCTATTAAACTTTTATGACTATGGATTTTAAATGTACATAAATGCTACATATATACAAACACACACACACACACACACACACACACACACACACACACACATATAAATTTAACCTGATGATATTGACACCATCTACTGACTATAAACACTTCTGAATTTCCTTTTGCTCTTCTGTGTATTTTTTAAAAAATTTGACTTCATGAAATGTTTTATTCTTTTTTTAGAATATTATCATTACCTCACACCACTCCCCTTACACTCACAAAATGCTCCCTTGAAATAATCATATACTAATGTGTATTTTACTGGATTTATCTAAAAATGTCTTTATAAGCACCTACATAGTCATTACCTCTAGGAGTTATCATTTATAAGACTGTAGTAATTATAAAAAGAGTTCTCCTTAATCTGTGTCAGTTCAAAAGTTTTCACAGGGTTCACTTAAATCCATCCATTTGAAAAATTTTATGGCCAACACTATGTATAGCTTAAAGAAAGCATTTAACAAAAAAGTTTCTTGACTCCTGACTAATAAAATTCTATTGTTCACATTTCATAATTTATGCAACCAATATCCAACTGATGAGTACCCACTTTATTTCCAATTCCTTGTTACATCAAAAGAGCTACTCTGAGTATTTTTGTACATAGAGGTAATTTTTCTCTTTGATTTCAATGAGTACCATCCATGGCTAGTGCTGATTTTGCTGGGCTCAAGGGTATGGTACAATTCAGTGATCTTTGCTTTTGAGGCTTTTGAGGTCTGGACCCCAGACCAGTTGTGCATAATAAGTGTGCTTCTTCTACATCACTTGGAGCTGTTTTAATTTGCTTTTCTTTCATTAGTTATTTGGAGTATTTTTACAAGGTTGTTAATGTTAGATTTCGTCTCCCTCGAGACTACCCTGTTCCTATTCTAGAAAATAGCTCTATATGTATCTATTCCTCAAATCTATTAGAGATCAGAGCTTTACCACATAAATTTGCTACAAATATTGGTTTTCTTTATGCAAAATTGTTCATTTGACCTCCAGTGATCCTCCTTATCCTATGCCTGGCCAAAATCCAAAGACTTCCTTCTGTTCTCCTCTAATGTATTTGATCTTTTAATCTAGAAAAGGTCTACAAGTTGGAGCTTATTAAATTTTGAACAAAATACATCTCCAAGAATGCTTTCATGTTTTCTAAGAAGTTTTTATTGAATTATGAATATGACTTTGGGTTGGATTAAATAATATGCTACTCTCTTTAACAGATTTTGGTTCTTATGTCCCCAATCTGTTCCACTGAAAACTGTTCTATTTTTGAAGAAATAATCATTGATCCTCAAGGAGCTAGCACTCTAATGTGGGAGATAAAATTTAAGCAATCACACACACACACACACACACACACACACACACACACACACACACAAACTCACTAAGAGTTTCAGATCTGATTCTGGTACTTCTTTTTCATTTTTTTTCCCTTTGATGTTTGAGATTCTTAACTTTGGTTCCCTCATGCAAAATCAGTTATAATTTGGTCTAAGTCTTTAAAGTATGTATTAGGTTTGATTGGTGTGGCACTGAATGTACAAATTATATTATTACTATCATTTTTATTAATATTGGCAGAGAGAGACAAAAAACAATTAATTATTCCAATTACTGGTATTCCTTTCTTTCTATAAAGATTGTCCTAGGGGTGGCTAGGTGGTGCAGTGAATAAAGCACCAGCCCTGGAGTCAGGAGTACCTGGGTTCAAATCAGGTTTCAGACACTTAATAATTACTTAGCTGTGTGGCCTTGGGCAAGCCACTTAAACCCATTTGCCTTGCAAAAAGCTAAAAAAAAAAAAAAAAAAAAAAATAGATTGTCCTATAATTGTTTACTTTCAATTCCTGTCTCCAAGATATTTTCTAAACTGTCCTAATTTAGACTAGAAAGTCTTTTTCTGTTTTCTGGTGGGAAGAAACATGAAATGCTGATGATTTATGCAGATTAATTTCATATTTGTCTACTCTACTACTGTTATTCACTGTTAAAGGCAAGTCAACCTTTCCAAGACTCTGGCAACACTTTAGGTCCACAGCATGGCAGAGAGGGTGCCAATTAGCATTAGTGAAAGGAGTTTTCATTATTCTGATCCCCGTCTCTATTATTTCTATAAATTTTAATTAAATTTCTAGAGTTCTTTAAGTGAAAAATCATAACCCCTGGAAAAGTGAAGATTCTTCCTTCTTATGATTATTTCAATTTCTTTTTCCTATGTATATGCTATACCTAGTGCACTAGAACTCTATAAAATATTAGTGATGAAAAGCATATCACATTGCTTTACCTGATCTTGGGGCAAATGTTTCTCTTTGATTTTAGATTTGTTTTTAGATATTGTTCATTTATTCCTAATTTTTTTATAATCTCATCAACCCTCATGGAATCAGTTATATTTTAACAGAAGATTGCCAGATGTAAACATGCAGTCTTAATTTCTTTCTTAAATTGCAGTCTCCATCACCAGTTGTCTTTTGAACAACCAGTTATCTCAAATTCAACATGTCAAAAAAAAAACCTCACATTCCCCTCCCATCTTCCCTTCTTCCAAATTTTCCTATTTTTTTTATCAATTCCCTCAGTCAGACTGACATTACCTTTGATTCCTCACTCACACTCAGTGAGTATCAAAGATCGCCTTGTCCCCACCTCCACATAAGTTCCCTTCTTTTCCCTCCCAGAGCTACCACCTGCATAGAGGCCCTCCCACCTCATCCCCAGACTTCTGCAACAGTATTCAGGCTGCTTTCCCAGTCTCATGACTACCCCCTATCCAAATCATGCTACAACCAGTTAAACAACTTGTAATGCAGGTATGACCATGTCACAACCACAAACAGCAAACTCCAATAGTTAACTATTATCACTGAAATCAAATATGAAATGCTGTTTGGCATTTAAAGTCATTCACAATCTAGTCCTTCTTAATCTTCCCAACTTTTTTTTCATACTTTTTGTCTTTTCTTGTCTTCTGTGACCAAACTACTCTGGCCTAAGACACTATTTCTCACACACACACAACAATCTACCTTCTGAGTTAGAACCTTATATAAATAAATGAGAAATAGCTACCATCTTTCAAGACTAAGTATAGATAAGACTTTCTGCATAAAGCCCCTTCCATTTTGATCACAAATGCCATCCTCTGAAATTACCTTCCATTTATAAAGAGAATGTGTGTGTATGTATGTATGTATACATATATACACACACACATATATAGATAGATATATAGACAGACAGACAGATATCCCATGTAAATAGCAAAAGCATTATGAAGCACTAACTGATACAGTTAAAGGTTGGGGAAGACAAAACAATTACAATTGCTTCCTTCAAGCTAAGTTATCTATCTGCCTTTTCTCTCACTCATCAGAAGAATTCTTCAAAAATTACAAGATCTTCAAAAGTACTAACCACTGGGGTGGCACAGTGGATAGAGCATCAGCCCCTGGAGTCAAGAGGACCTGAGTTCAAATGCAACCTCAGACAATTACCTAGCTGTGTGGCCTTGGGCAAGTCACTTAACCCCATTTGCCTTGGAAAAAATCTAAAAAAAAGTACCAACCATGTTTTTTATCTCATTGTGTATTCCAAGGCCCTAACAGAATGCTTGGTTCATAGTAAGAATAATAATTATTTGTTGATTACATGACTGTCAAAAGTTTTTTCTTCATCTTTACAAAATCCTGTGGTTTTTATTGCTTTATTCTTAATATAGTCTCTATTATACTTATAATTGAACCAAACCTGTATTCACTATATAAATTGAAACTTGTTGCAATAATTTTTATTCAATATTTTTATATCAATATGCATTAAAGATACTGAACTACAGTTTTTCTCTGTATAGTCTTTTCCAGATTAGGTATCAAAAGCAAATCTGAAACACACACACACACACACACACACACATACACACACCCAATAACTATAAAACACTAAAATTAATTGTTCTTTAAATATTTAATAGAATTCATTGGTAAATTCCTTCTGATCTGAGGATGTTTTTTTCTTTAAGAAGTACCTTTATGGAGGCAGCTAGGTGGCACAGTGCATAGAGCACCAGTCCTAGAATAAGGAGTTCGTAAGTTCAAATCAGATCTCAGACACTTAATAATAGCCTAGCTGTGTGACCTTGGGCAAGTCACTTAACCCCATTGCCTGAAATAAATATAGTTTTTTTAAAAAGTACATTTATGGTTTCTTAATTTTTTGAAATAAGATTGGGATATTTACATTTCATTTTATGTTAACCTGAACATTTTGAGTTTTTGAAAAGAATTCATTTTACAAATTTTGTTGGCAATAACTGAACAGAAGTTCTTATTAATTTCCTTTCTTTTCTTTGTTACAAATTTAAAAAAAACTTTTGATTTGGGCAATGTGGTTTTTCCTCTCTCTTATTAATCAGATAACAAATGATTTATCTGTATCATTAGCTTCAACCAATATGTATAAATGCAAAAAGCTCCTACTTCTATTTTTACTATTCAATGGTATTTATTGATTTCAATTCTGTATTTCTAAATTTTCAAAATTTCTCTTTTAGGTGTTATATTGCACTTTTTGTGTTTTGCTGTATTTTGAGCTTTTTTTTAGTTGCATTATCTAATTCAATGATACTGTTTTACTCTTAATGAAAACATCTAGAGATTAATATGTATTTTTTCCTAAAGACTGATTTGGTTGGATTCCCAAAATTTTATTACCTCATTGTCATTTTCTTTGTGGAAACTATTATGTCTCTGATTTGTTCACTGATTTATCAACTTTAATCAACTTTGGCCGTGGTGAAGAGTGAGCTACTACCTTACTTTCACGAGTATCTTTCCTATGAACCTCTTTCCAACAAAATGAAAAAACAAAACTCCAAACACACTTCTATTAAAGACTCACATTCAAAACCTTCCAATTACTTGACCCCACCATATCTCCAATATATATACAGACTCTAGCATGCTTTATCAGTGGTCCTCCAGAACTCTGGTTAGTCACTGCACTAATCAGAGTTCTTTATCAATGCTTTTATGTTATAAATAGTTTTAGCTCTCCTTGCTTCATGTTCCATCAGTTCATATAAGACTTTTCAGGTTTCACTGAAATAATTCATTTCAAATCCAAAGAAGTTTACATGAAGTGAAGCTGACTGAAATGAGTAGAACCTGTGCACAGTAATAGCAACGAAGTAAAACAATGATCAACTATGATAGAATTATGACAGAAAATGCCATCTACATTCAGAGAAAGAACTGTGGAATCAGAATGAAGATAGAAGAATGCTAATTTCACATTTTGGGGGTTGTGTGTGTGTGTGTGTGTGTGTGTGTGTGTGTGTGTGTGCGCTCCCCCCCCCCCCTTTTTGTTCTGTTTCTTCTTTCATAGCATGACTAATGTGAAAATGTTTAAAATGATTGCACACCTATAACCTATATTGGATTGCTTACTATGTTGGGGAGGAGGGAGAGGAGAGGTTGAGAAAATTTTGAAACTTAACTTAAAAATGAATGTTGAAAACTACTGTTACATGTAAATTAGAAAAAAATAAAATACTATTTAAAAAGATCACTTAAACCTATAGGAAAAAATGGTTGTCATTTTTTCTTTAATTTCAATTTTCTATATAAGTTTCAGGTATTCCTTTTTACATTTTAATTAACAGTCATGCTTATGGAAAATCTTTAATAATGCTGTAAGCTTTGTATCAAATTCAGAATCCCAAAGAAATGAACATTTCTATATCTCTTGCAGAACATAAATAAAGAATTCCATAAGAATTATAAATCTCCATTTTTTTTTGTTCCTGCACTATTTTTCTGGCAGTCACAAGTAAATTTACCTTCTGTCTTGGATAATTTACTGTACTGGTTTATTCTCAAGAGCTAAGATTTCATTTTTTAAAAATTCTTGTTTCACATCTTCCAGATGTTCTTACAGTTCTTACTATCAAGTCTTTTTTCCTCTGAGACTTTTTTGGTAAAAAGTTCCTCTCTCTCTCTCTCTCTCTTTTTTTTTTAAATAAGGCAATGGGGGTTAAGTGACATGCCCAAGACCACACAGCTAGGTAATTATTAAGTGTCTGAGGTCGGATTTGAACTCAGATACTCCTGACTCCAAGGCCGGTGCTCTATTCACTGCACCACCTAGCCACACCAAAAGTTCCTCTATTTTAGGTTTTATCCCTTTGGCTATTCTTCTATCACTGTATTTGGTACTATCTTCTGCTGGTTCATGATTCCAGCCTCCACTCTTAATTTGGAACTCTGCTCTAGGATCAGATTCCACTGCTTTTTTTTAGACATTGTGGGCTAATAGGGTCATTTTGTTTCTTCTATCCCCACATTTTCACTTCCACTTCAACTGGCATGGCTGTGTGTGCTCTGAGAGCTGGAAGGTTTCTGGCTCTGTCATTATTTCTGGTTGGAATACTGATGGACTTTGGACTTGAGCTTGTGTCCATCTTTCTCTGAGAGTCAGGCCTGTCTTCATCCCGGCAGGGCTATTGCCAGGTAGCCCGGCCCCCTGTGGCTCATGTCCTCTCCTGTCTTTGTCATAGGATTCCTTGTGACTTCAGTTAGGTTGGTATGTCTGTTCTGTGAATGAGAAAGCTAGCTGCTGGGAGAAATGGTTGGCTCCTTCTTCACAGGAGTTGTCTCCCTATGTACATGCACACACACATACATATACACACATATTATATGTATATACACACAAGTATATGTGTATGTATTTGTCTATGGTTTTGGCTTTCCTTTAGCAGGGCTCAGCTGGATAGGAAATTACTACTGTTTCTCTTAAAATCTCTTGATTTTTATTTGATCCAATGTCCTATTTAGAATACTGCTGGAGTATATGAGAACATTACATTATATATGATCTTTCATATTTCTCTTTTTACCAGAAATTCCCCCAAAATTGATTTTCCATGAATTCATTTAGTTTCTGCATCCTTAGCACCTAGCAATATACATGTTTGTAAATATTTTATGACTGATAACAGCCAAAGATGTTAAGTATAGCATTGTATTTAATGTAGTTACAACAGGTGTCAAGAAAATACATTAATTATAATACTTAGGAATGGGTCTGTTAAAATATCTTTGGCTCACTGATATACCAGGAGAGAAATCATTCTCCAGTAAAAGATACTGTGTAATTTCTTAATTCAGTAATTTCAAATCAGATGCCTCACCTTTTGAATGGCTGATTCTTCCCCAAACCTCCATTACAATATAAACTTCTTCAGGGCAGTGATTGACTTCTTCAAAATGTTCAGACCAGGGATTGGTACTTGATGATTGTTGACTGACAGGAAAATGGATCGCATCATAAGATCACAAGTCACTGATTTAGAAGTGGATGGGCTGGAAGTCTACTAAGTTTTCAAACGTAGAAATAAGCCTTAATGAGTTAAGAAATCTGCCTAACACCAATTAGTAAACAGCAGTGTAGGGTTTATGACTTGGTCTTCTAACTTTAAATCTAGTGCTCTTTCCAACGTACCATGAATCTTCCTTTGCCCCATTCAGATCAGAGTAACAACTTCAGGTCAATTTCTTTAGCACCCCAAAAGGAGAAATTATAAATATTTCTTTAGCCCCCCCAAAAGGAGAAATTATAAATATCATTCTAATTTTCCTATCAATACCTTCTCCAATTAAATATTAGATCTTTGTAATGACAGTCGATAATAAATGAATTTATTGTAAATATTGAAAAGAATAAAAAAGCATAATAGAAAGCAAATTTCTAGAAATGGCAAGGTATGAGGTTCAAATCCCGATTCTGATACATACTGGCTGCATAAGCATTACTTAATCTATAGGTGTCCCTGGTAACTTGGCAAGGCAATAAACAACTTATCTGTCCTAAGCTGAAAGAATTCTGCTCTTTGAGATTTCTCTGTAATGATGAAATCATGACTAACCTTCTCCAGTTCCCAAAGACCAAAAGCATTTTCATGATTGTGAGAATGAGGCATGTTTCTGAATTATTAAAACAATCATTAAACATTTATCCTATACAAAGCCCTGCACTAAACAATGCAAAAAGCAAATGTCAAAAAATTGGGCCCACTCTCAAGGAGTTCACATTCTAATGGGAGAAATAAGACACACTGTGGTTCTCTAACTTAGGGTCCAACACTCAAGTATATAGGAATACCTCTTCTTTAAGACCATTTGCACTGATTAACATCACATTGGTTCCTGATGTTAAACGGTTCCCATTCCATCTCTCTGAGGCTTCAACATTAAGTGGTGGAAGCCTTGCTAGGCAGCATATCATCACAGGGATGGTTTCTTAGGATGATGGCTGAGGACACTGGACTGCCATTTTGAAGGCTCTTAGACTCAGGGTCCTGGGTGGTCCTGCCCAAAGCTGCTCATGATCTCTCCTGTCATATTTGTCTGCCCTGTGAGGGAGCAGGTTAGCAGTTAAGAAAAGTGGCTGGCTCCTTCACAGGAGCTGCCTACCCATCGGTAATGGCTGGACTAGATGCCAGAGCAGTGGTATGGAGGATGCCAGCACTTTAAGAACTGTGCAGGGGGCAGCTGTTCAGCGGCTACCTCAGGTGGAGTTAAGTAGGGAAGACACCTCCCTCACAGTTTCTCTCCTCAACCACAACTGTGAAAATAGCCAGAAGAAGGGGGTGGTAGGGACAGAAGTTGTCTGAGAAACATTGCTATTCCAAGGACCTTGGATTCAAGATTTTAGCTGGGAAATAAGGTCAAGAGAGCGGTCTTTCCTGCTGTCTTTCCTCCAGGGTACCTTGATGTAATGTTATACATATCACATCTAAACTATATACATGTAAGCTTTTAACAAATTTCTTTCCAGAACTAAAATGCTTTCTTTCTATGATTTTAAAAATGTTTCAATCAGAAGTTCAAAAAGAATCTCATTTAAAAATGTGCTGCTCTAGGATGGTTTTCTCATATATGCAAGAAACTTGGATTTGACCAATATCTCACTCCCTATACCAAGATAAGATCAAAATGGATAGAGGATTTAGACATAAAAAACAATATTATAAGCAAACTAGGAGGTCAAAGATTAGTTTACCTGTCAGATCTATGGAAGGGGAAGCAGCTTATGACCAAGGAAGAGATGGAGAACATCATTAAAAACAAACTAGATAATTTCGATTATTACATTGGATTAAAAAGCTTTTGCCCAAACAAAACTAAAACTAAGATCAAAAGAAATATAGTAAATTGGGCAACAATTTTTACAACTAGTATTTCTGACAAAGGATTCATTTCTAAAATATAGAGAGAACTGAATCAAATTTATTAAAAAAAAAAAGCCATTCCCCAATGTCAAATAGTCAAAGGATATGCAGAGGCAATCTACAGATGAGGAAATCAAAGCGATCCATAGTCATATGAAAAATTGCTCTAAATCATTACTGATTAGGTAAATGAAAATTAAAGCAATTGGCCAATATGACCAGAAAGGACAATGATCAATGTTGAAGGGATGCGAGAAATCTGGGAAACTAATACATTGTTGGTGGAGCTGTGAACTCATCCAACCTTTCTGGAGAGCAATCTGGAATTACGCCCAAAGGGCAATAAAAATGTGCATCCCCTTTGATCCAGCAATACCACTACTGGGTCTATACCCTGAAGGTATGCAAAAGGGTAAAAATCAGCACTTGTACAGCAGTTCTGTTTGTGATGACAAAGAATTGGAAATTGGGTGAATGTCCTTCAATTGGGGAATGGCTTAATAAATAGTGGTATATGTATGTGATGAACACAGTTGTTCTATTAGAAACCAGGAGGGATGGGAATTCAGAGAAGTCCAAAAAGACTTGCATGAACTGATGCTGAGCAAGATGAGCAGAACCAGAAGAACACTGTATACCCCAACAGCAACATGGGGTTCATGATCAATTTTAATGGATTTGCTCATTTCATCAGTACAACAATCAGGGACAATTTTAGGATATCAGTGATGGAGAATACCATCTGTATCCAAAGAACGAATTGTGGAGTTTACACAAAGATCAAAGACTATTACCTATAATTAAAAAAAAAAAGTTATCTTATATATTATGCAATTTTGCTATCTCTTATAATTTATTTTTCCTTAAGGATATAATTTTTCTCTCAACACATTCAATTTTGAACAACGTATAGCATGGAAACAATGTAAGACTATCAGATTGTCTTCTGTGGGGGGTGCGGATGGGGGTAGGAAAGTGAGACTGAGGGGAAAACCCTCCCTTTAAAATACAAAAAACAATATACTATCATTTATAAATACACACAACAAGCATGTGTGTCAAAACTTGAAACCACAATGGATCATTTAGGACACTGTCCCACTAATAAATATTTAAAAGAGTGCAGTTAGGTGGCGCAGTGGATAGAGTATTGGCCCTGGAGTCAGGAAGACCTGAGCTCAAATCCAGTCTCAGACACTTAATAATTACCTGTGTGACCTCAGGCAAGTCACTTAACACCATTGCCTTGAAAAACATACATACATATGTACATACATACAAACATACATACATAAAAATAAATGCATACATACATACATATGTACCCAAAGGGAAGACAAGGGGGAGGGAAGATCAGTGGAATACTACATTTTCATATAAATATATTCTATTTGTTGCCCAACCTTGGAGATGTCCCTGACAAAGAAAACTCTAGATAAGGAATGCCTACTTTCCCTAAGTATTCTGGTTGGGTCTGTAAAACATAGTATGGTTCAATTTAACAAACAACCTTGACTATATATATATGGACATTATAGTAAGAATTTATATTGGTAAAGTGAAAGATACTACACATAATTTTTATGATGACTTGGGACTTTATAAAACGCTCTGAACAGTACTTAATACTTACACACTATACAAAGTTATAAATAAACTTGTAACAACTGATACTCAAAATTCAAGAATATACATGTGAAAATTATTAATTCAAGGTTACAAAAATAATTTCAAAAGAATGCAAAATTTGAACTCTGAGATTTTAGATATCTCAGAAGATGTAAAAGAGAGAAAAATTTCAAAGCTATACATATTCAGTATAGTATTTCTCAAAACTCAGCTTGAATTGATCTTACATTTCAGATGCCAAAAGGTACGATACTATATATTAACATAAATTATAGTCAAGAGAATGAAAATATGACTGAAAAAAACCCTGCATTTTACAAGATCTTATAAAATTACCTGTAACTTCAATTTTATAAAATGCACACATTAATATTCTCAGATGTACCCTCCCTATTTTCACTATTAATTATGATATTTTATAAATATCACATAAATTGTAACTTGATCAAAATTCAGGACTCCTTTATTTAGACCAATATCCTAAAGACAGAGTTCAGATACAATAAAGACCTTTCCCTTCATTACCCCCCCAAAAATCCATAATTCAAGTTTAAATCTCCCAATTTCAAAAAAAAAAAAGGACAAAAAGGAAGAAAAAGAAAAAGTAATGCTAACTAGCAAATCTCTACATAGGTCACACACATTATCAAAGTTTAAAGACAAGTGAAATGCAATAATAATACTACAGATAATTAGGGCCTGAGAAAATTTTAAAATAATTTTAAAAGAAATTTGGGAAAAAATCATGTGATTCAATATAAAAAGCATTAAATTTTTAAATAAATTTAAAGCACAAAATGACAGCATTGCCTCAGAGTAAATAACAACTGACTTTCATTGCTTAAATTAATTCATTTACTACTCAATCAAAATTGTCCTAACAAAATAAATTTTATTTGAATAGTGAACTTGAAAAAAGTAAGAATTATAGACCTAAACTTTTGAGAAAAATGATCTCAAAAGTAAAGGCACTGAAAAACACACACCAGTTCTCAGAAATCTGCAAGATCTTTATTTTATTAGAAAATATTCACATAAGTAACTATACTTCAACCTAAATTTTAGAAAGTTAATAGATCTTAAGCAGGTAATTATCGAATATACCTCAAATAAGTGTGAAAGTAATATGTAATATATAGGACTGTGGTGGAAACGAAAAGATTTGACCTTGTAAACTAATGGATCTATATGAATAGAGTGCAATTTAAGATTAGTATAAACATCAAAACTCTAAGGTTATTGTGTTGTAAACTTCTTGTGAGTTTTCTCATTTATTCTCAAGAAACAAAAATTAGAGAATTTACAATGAAAATAAAAAATAGTGTTTTGAGTATATGCATATATACACATGCATTTTACACACACACACACACACACACACACACACACACACACACACACACACATATTTTTTGTGAATAAAAACCAACAAATCCCTACCTGAACCAACAGGAGAAGAGCCAACACTAAGACTTTGTAAACTTCCATTCCTGAGCAATGTAGGAGATTTCTGAAGACTAGAGCTTGTTATACTTCCTGCAGCAGATGCTACAGATGATGTTGGAGAAGCAGATGAAACAGAAAGATGGGAAACATTCTCTTGATTTTTGTTTCCTTTGGGTCGACCAGGCCCATGCTTATTTTGTTTACTTCCTTTTCTCTTCTTTTCTTTTATAGTTTCCTCTTCAATGCCAGAACACTGGACTCGTTTATATCCTGCAGTAGTAAGGCTGGTATTACCCAAATCTCCAGTTGAACTTTCAAAGTTTTTAGGTTGTGAAATAACTGCTGACGTTGAAGGGAGACCAATTAAGGAACTAAAACTATTCACCCCCCCTTCCTGGCTTCCAGATTCTCCTTTATGTACATCTTTGGTTGTTGATGACGGTTGGGAGTGAGTATAACTGTCATTGCGCAGATCCGACTCTGTAAAGCTCAAGAAATCCTGGGGAGACTGGACTGAACTTCCAGAAGATGATTTTACACTTCCTGGAGTTCCTGAAAAACTTCCTGTAGTAAAAAGACAGGGTGGGACAGGGGGAAAAATTGGATACAAAAAAAAAAAAAATCCCATCAGCAAACCAGCCCAAATAATCCATTTGCAAAAAAGAGTAGGAATAAAAATTTAACATAAAACTAAAGACTATAATTTTGTAATGAATATACATTGGGTAATCCAACACACCCTATTTAAAAATTACTGTCATAGTTTAAAGTAAAACTAAATGGTAGAAAACATATATTTCTTTTTATCTTAAATAGTAAGGGACTATAACAAGATGTGATTTAATATTCTACCAAAGAACCTACCTTTTGGGAGGACCCTCATCTCTCAACTTTTCCCCCAAGCAGCTATGCAGAATGTGACTAACCTATAAACAAGAGCAGGGTCACCAACCCAAAGCTACAAGGAGACCTATAATCAGACTAAGGAAGAAGAAAGGGAAAGGGAACTTCATCCTCATTCAACCAATACAAAGAGGACTGTGAGTACTGTTCATACACTTTAAGGAACCAAAGTCCCTCTTTCTGGATGTATTTGATCAAATGATAAGATGAATAACTGAAGTTTCAAGAATAAGTTCTGCCATTTTCTTTTTCCACTCTTTCTACTCTAGGTTACAAATGCTGGCATGCTCATGAGTAGAAAGGACCTAACTTCCTAGAAGTCTTCCAAACCATTCCCAAAGCAGCTAAAAATTAAATCAAATCAACTTCTTTTATGGTCTAGGTGTCTTTTTAATAAGCAAGAGAGGGTAGGAGATGGAAAAGGTTTAAATATCTCTTTTGAGTAACTCAAATCATCCTCAACTAAATATTATAAGATCACCATGGGAGCATATATTTTTGTACTAAAGTGTTCTTATTTCATAATGAAAATTTAATACTGTTAGATCCAAAAAGCAGTTTTAACTATTACTGCCTCTGATAAATACATGGCAAAACATAGGTTTTAAATTGTACAAAATTTGAACCATTTTGGACCCAGCATATCTCTTGTAAACTTGACCAATATCATATTTTATCTAAAGAAATAAAAGCAACATCTAAAGTATACTTTTAAACAGTAAAAAGAAACTTTCAAATGGTTAAATAATAAATTTAATAGCATAATATTTTATACATGAAGAAAATTATACTATTGAGATATGGTTTATCAAAAAAAGCATAATAAAAATGTATCTGAATCAGAGATTTTCTATAAAGTTCAAAAGAAAGAAATTTGTTCTTAAAGGATTGATTTTTCTATAAAGTTCAAAAGAAAGAACTTTATTCTTAAAGAATTCTAAACCTTTTTTCATGGGCACATAAAACATTTTGCTTTAAGTTCACCAGATATTTGTCTAGTATATCCATTAATATCAGTATTTTTAAATTACTTAAACAGAAAAACATACATATTAACAACTTGCTTATATACTAAAGAATTTTCATTATTTCAAAGATTTAAGGACAACCAGTTTTGTCACTTAATTAGCAGCTATAAAGAGAATCTCCATCATCAATCCTGATCTGTCACCATCTGCCTTGCTTTTACAAATTTTTTTTTTGTTTTTACATCTGGTATTGAAAATTCACCATAGTATAAATATTAAATTAAGGAATATTTTAGAAGCATATAAAATTAACAATATATTTTTCCTAACATACTTCCTCATTCTATAAAAGAAAAAGAAACTTCCTTCACTTTGTGATAACCAGAACTGAAAATTTAAAAACTGTATTTATAATACATAAATTCTCATGTAAAATTATGCCATGAATATCTCAAGGTTTGCCTATGGCATAGATTTTTTTGAAAATTGCTTTCATTTTTTTTAAGAAATTTAAGAAGATGGGTTTCCCAAGTAGATTTTCAATTCAAAGCCAGAACAATAAAAATGTATCCAGAAATGCGATTAATGAAAAACTGGGTCTTAATTATGAGAATATTTGAATAAGTCTGTTAATATCAGATTTAAATTTTGAATGAATGCATTGCAAAAAATTTCAATAAAATTATATTATTTCCTCAAAGTAAAATTGTAAAATAAGTCTGTATTATGAGTTAACAATTTTATTTATTCAAAACATCAAGTAAGTTCTTGGGGTATTTTCCAGTTTTTCTTTACTTTTAAAATAATTCCTAAGGTAGAAGGAATGAAAAAGGATTTGAAAAAAATCCTCTATAAAACATTCTAGTCTAAGTAGGGTACTGCAAACTAAAGAATTTGTATAAATGTTTGTTGAGCTTATCCTGAAAATACATACGTTCACTTTAACTGAAGTAATGTCAAAGGACAAAAATTTTTTTACTTCTTTATCTCTAAAGAACTAACAAAAAATATATATTCAAACACATAAAGCATATAAAATACTTAACAATTTTATTTCTGTATTTGTATGTTTGTGTATGTGTGTGTATGTATATAATACATTTTAATACCCCAGTGTATATACATATCTACATTTTATATATATATGTGTATATATATATATATATATATATATATATATATATACATACAAGGAAAAATTACACAACAAAAATAGAACAAGTATATTCTCTGATACAGTAAAACTATACTTGAGAATCATTATTTTTTTGCTGAAAATGAGTCTTCATCTACTAGAACTTTAAAGGACAAATTTTGTTCAACACAGATTACATATTAGTTATTAAAAACTTTTTTGCTGTGTGCATTTTTTTTACAATTTTAGGAAAGGGAATTTTAATTGGGAAAGAAAATAAAAGTGTCTAATTAGCCAAAAGAAAAGAACAACTAGTGGATAGCCCTAAAAGAAATTTGGTTTGTTTTTTTGAAAATGACAATTTTAAAGCATAAGAAATATTTATAGTAACAAAAGAATATAAACCTATGTTGTATTATAAATAGAAAAATCCAAAAAGTATTAAGAAAGCAATTATTAACTAAGAGAAAAACAAAGGTCAGAACTACATAAATTTGAGCCAAGAGAAACATAATCACCAAATCTTAAACTATATATTATTCTCTATTTTCACCCCAATCTCAGATTTTACAATGAATTAATTTACAATGAAAATTCAGTTTAATTTCTTATGTAAAAGAAATCATAGGCCATCTAACAATTAATTTTTCCCCTACTTCAAAGCATATTAACTTGGACTGGGTAAATAACAATTGTAATTATTTCTTATATGATCCAACTTAACTTCTTTCATTAGCCAAGACTAAAAGAACAGTTATCTTTTGTAAAATTAACTACTTTTGATGAACAAGAAAACAATGTTACAACTATAGCACCATAATTAATACCTTGCTGAAAAGGACTAGCTGCTGACACAGCTGTTCCTGGGTTCCTTCCACCACCAGGCTTTCTTCCCCTCTGACCTGAGCTGTGACCTGCTGATTTCTTCCCTTTGCTCTCTGACCCTCTAGTCTCTGACACATCGTTTCCACTTGAAGTGAGTGAGGAGACTTCCTGGAAATTTGCATTTGTAAATCGAGCTGCTGTATCTTCCAAGCGCTTCAATGAGCCTGACATAGAGCTGTTGCTAGTGCTTGTATATGTCTAACATTTGGATTAAAAAAAGGAGTAAAAGAAAAAAGAAAAAAAATAAAAGGACTAAATTAGACCAAAAAAAACCCAGACTACATGTCACCTTATGAAAAATGAATATTGTGCATTTAATAATATACATAAGAAAATAACCTAAGGTTCATTTTTCAGTGCTACAAATAAAACCAATTGACATTATGCAACTAAAAAACTTTAAATTTACTCTAACATTAAGATTATACATATAGCTATTTTATATGAATGCTTCTTCATATTAGAATATCAGCTGACAATGACTAGTAGAGCATTAGACTACAGCAATCAGTGAGAGTGCATATTACAGTAGTAATCATATTTATTAAGTGACAAAGAATAAAACTGAAGTCACCATGAAACATATGAAAACTGCATTCCTTCCCACAATAAGAAAACAGTGCTTTCATCATTATTAAATTATAAAACAATTTTGGCAATCAGCATAAATAACGGGACAACAGCAAAGAAGTAGGGAGGACTACTTTAAATTATTATATGCCCATGAGAATAGGGAAAAAATCTAGTAAATATAGAGCAAGAATGTTTTAAAGAACTCAGGGAAGAGGGGGAAGGATATTTTAAAAGACGGAAAGATTTAAATATTCACAGTAGAATGATTTCAATGCTGACGTGGGTAAAAGACAAATTATAGAGAACAGGTATTTTGCAGAGCAATATTTCTTAAGAATTACTGTACTTCAAACTACACTTTAAAGTTTATTGCTTATATAACAACCATTGATGGAGATTATTTCTTTTTTTGAAGGCTAGATAAACATTTGCTTTAAAAAGTTTATTTTCATGTGTATGACCACACACTGTTAAAAAAAAGCCATTATTAAAAAACTAAAAATGGCAATTAGTTTATTTTAAACAAAATGTCTCTAATTGTAAGATTCTTTTCATATCTCCCTAATCCATATTAAAATATATACAATTCTCTCAATTTTAAGTAATACTCTAAGATTAAATACATTTTTAAAATAAAAAGAATTTAATCATAATGATATACCTAGGTTAATATGAGGAAACAAAACTTGCAAAATACAAATTAAAATCTGAAACCTCCACCATACACCCACCACTCAATACAAACTGTCAGATACATTTGAAAAATGAAGAGAAGGCTATGAACTCTGAGGTTTGTACTGAGCAAAATGGTTAAAGAGCTTTTAGTAAAATTGATATCTGGAAGTAGGAGGAAAGGGGAAGAAGGGAGATATCCAGTGAAAATTAACTATTTACTGGGAATATTTTCTGATTTTTTTTCTCCAGTCCCTAATTTCCATTTTTCAAATATAAATACAATGAGGTCTAACAAAACAGAGTTGGTCACTATTCTCCTGAATTATATAATCCATAAGCATGCCCAACAGACTTCAAAGTGAGCTTAGTAAAAAAGATAAAATCCCATTTACCAGACCAATAGGATTTAAGTCGGTTAAACTTCATGGCTTACTTTAGAAACACGAACCTTTTCCATGCTGGGCAGGTCAATTTGGAAACCACCCCAGCTCACTTTTCAATCATTTTTCCATTAGCTTGGGCTGGTCCTGAAGTTCTCCATCCCACTCACATCTGACCCTGTATGACCCAGTGCAGGTCAAAAGCCATGTAAAAAAAACACATTGGTACTCTTCACTCATGTGTCAAGTGAGGGAAGGAGAGAAAACTCACTGGGGGTACTGTAAATGGAAATATAATATTAACTTCTACATATATGTATAAATTAGGATTGGTCAAATTTAACTAGAAAGTCTAATGACTTAAAAGTACAAAACTGCCCATATGCTGAAAACCACAAATTCAGTAAAAATTATTTACAAAATTTAATGTCAAAAAAGGGAACAGAAAGCCATGAATGAAAATGCCAAGTAAACATCAATGGCCATAACTTAAATCACAATTAGTGTTTCTTTTTCTGAAAAAAGAAATCCTTGAAAACTGTGAAGTGATAATGAATTCAAAACATCCCATCATAAGAGAAAACATATTTAAGTTAAAAATTTAATTTTTTTCTCTACTATTAGCAAAAGAAGAGAAATAAAGTTAGATTTATAGGTAATGCCAAACAGCTAAACAAAAGTGGTTCTAATAAAAAAAATAATCAATATAAGAAATAAAATATTTAATATATATATTCTCAAATAAATGCATGCTTAGGGTACTTAATTTACATTTGAAACCCAAACAATTTTGCTACATTTTTGTTATTCAAACATCTTTTTACTATTATCTACTGATAACTGGCACATTAGAGTAAAATGGGATTGATCTAGAAAAGAGGCTTGGTTCAATGAAACAAGGGAGCATATATGAATCAAGGGGTGGGGGGGATGGGGGTGGGGTGAAACAACTTCTACCTTTTCAGTTATAACTAAGAGTCTTAATCTAGAAGGCCCAGTAGTTAACATATCAAAATAGAGTGCGGCTCAACTGTCATAGTGAAACCAAACACGGTTTTTCATAAAATTATTCAATAGTACATAAAATCATGCTAATAACAAATAACTGCCTATCCTTTTCTTGAACTCTTCTTAAATCATTTTGTCTATTAAAAAAACTCAACTGAAAATATTTCCACTCTTTTTAGTGGGTAATCAGTGATTATTAAATTAAGAAACATTCAATTTTTCTTAGGATAGAAAATTTGTACTATTATGTACCAAAGTTTGAATTACAAAATTCCAAAAATAATTTTTAAATTATAAAAAATAAAAATTTCCAGTAATTACATATATAACATAACACACACAGATATATGTAATACAAATTACATACCAAGAGATTTAGCAATCTAATGTTAAAATTTCAAACCACTGATATCATAAACTTCTGTCAAAAAAAATGAGAATAAAACAAGGTAACTTTTAAGAAAGAAAAGTGAAATGAAGAAGAAACAGAAGTATTATGTTCTGGACAAATGATAACAGCAGTTGACATTTATATAGTACTTTAAAGTTTACAATGCACTTAATACATATTTTCTCAGTGTCATGTCATGACAAAATACTTTTTTTCTTTCCTCAAAATCTCTGGCACCTACCAAGAAACAATGGTTAGTTGTAGAGGTTCAATTTAATTAATTGAAAGAAAAATTAAATAGTACTCCTAAGATTAATTCATTATAAAGCATAATTCAGTGAAGAATTATTGGGCTCTCTTAAAAGTTTTAAATTCATATTAAAAATATATAATAAAGGACCATGTGTGAGATCTACTTTTCCACCAACAGGTTCAAAATATGGAGAGTCTGACTTCCCTATGGCTGGGACAATTCACAAAGCAAATACCAACCAATCAACTGTATATTAAGCGTCTACTCTGTGCCACACTATTCTCCTTAGCCCTAGCAATAAACACAGGAGCTTACATTTTACTGATTGATAACATGTATGTAATGTATTATAACATACATACACACACACACACACACACAACCCCACAAATTTGAGGGTAGGGGTAGTGAGGTGGGAAGGCTTCATACAGAGGGTGAAATTTGAACAGAAAGGTGAAGGAAATCAGATATTCTAAGAGACAGGAAGGAATGGCATTTGAGTCATGGAGGATAGTCAATGGAACAGAAATGGAATATCAAGTATGAGAGACATTAAGAAGCTCAGTTTGGCTAGATCACAAAATACATGGAATGAATAATACATATAAATAAGGCAAGAAAGTACTCAGGACCAGATTATCAAAAAGCTGTAAATCCCAATTAGAGTAGATTAAATTTGATTCTAGAGGTCAAAGGTAAATAACTGGAGTTTGCTGAGCAGGAAAGTCACATAGTTAAACTTAAGTATTAGGAAAATCAGTTTGGCAATTCTGTGGAGGATGTCCAGGGAAAATCTGCAACAGGGAGACCAATGAAAAGGTTGATGCTCTAGTATAGGTGGGAGGTGATGAAGATTTGAACTAGGGTGGTTGGTAGGTAGGTGAAGAGAAGGAGATGGATACAGATGGATACAAGAGATAGTATTACAGTTTTGGCAACTGACTAGATAAATGGTGCAAGAATTAGTCAAGAATGAGAGTGAGGTTATAAGCCTAGATGACTGGAAGAATGATATTGCTCCAACAAAAATAGGGGAGTATAAGAGAAGATGTATTTATATAACACTTGCCACATGCCAGGTGGCATATTAAACACTAGATGAATATGATCTCATTCGAAATAGCCAAGTTCAGATGAGATAATAATCATATATATAGTGAATCATTTTTTTGGACAGAGTACTCAACTAAAAGATAACAATTTTTCCCAAGAACCCTCAGCTTTTTTAAATGAAGGGAAAGGAAAAGAGTCTAAAAGTCATGAATGGGTAGAACAGCTCAAGAAAGCTGCAAATAAACTAAGAGAAATAACTGTCTATTTGCAAGATTTATCCTTCTACTAACAAGTTTAAAATATCAAAAGTTAAATTTCCTGGCAAGTAAAAGTCACACATATTTCCATTTCCATTTAACATGGAAAGATAGTAGCATATTATTTAGACTTATCTTGAGTTACTATACATGAGGTGATCGTTAGCACTCTTATTTTAATAAGATAGAACAAATTATATTAACACATTCCAATATAACCGAATAAGCACCATTCTTAGCACTCAAAGTTAAGAACATAAGTGTCTCCATCTCCTTCAACACAAATCTCCCCTAAGAACTAATAAAGCAATCAAGAAACTAGTATAAATGTGTAATTCCTTCATTAGTTGAAATAGGAGTGAAACAACTTCAAAGTTCTTATTAGATTTTTAGAGCCTAAAAGAGTGCAATTCTTTAAAAAAAAAAGCAATGAAATTTCATGAGAGTCTCAGAATCCAGTACAAATGCATACAGGAAAATAGGTAGCCAAAATTAAAATCAGGCACAATCTGTTAGCCATTGGATTAACAAAACAGCTAACTTGATCACCTCACAATAAAAGACTGGAAGAAAGATGCAAACAATTCAAGCCATTTATTTGGAGTTTCTAAAAGTTAAAACATGCTTTTTAAATATATGAAAATTCTCATTTTTGCAAAAGGAAAATAGATTATTAGAATTTTTGGTACTGTCAAAATGGAAAAAAGTACCAAAATGTCAAAAATTATTTTAAAGTTGATTATAACTTAAAAGAAAAATATTAAAAATTGATATTTTGTCAATTTTATTTTTTCTTAAATTTGAAAATTAAAAGAGTCCAGAATGTCTGGACACTCCCCAAATGAAATTTTTTCATAACACTTTAACTTTGAATGAATTTTTAAAAAAAGTACCGAGAATACATTTCAATAACAAAACCAGTTGCAAAAAAACTCAAAGGGAAAAGAGATTCCCTATAATGTTTCTCCACATGCTCTTGTTTACAGATGACACTGTGATGAATGTACTCAGAACTTCACCATCATTCAAAAGAGGTTTACAAAGCAATCCACACAGAAAAAATAAAGAACACATTCTGAGCAAATGATAACATAGTTGGATAGAGAATCCACTGAGTTAGTCTACCACTACAAAGCTTAAAGAGGAATTAAATTTGGCTGGAGACCAGACCTGGAGCAAAAAGATAGCAAGAGACTTGAATAGATTTAATTTCATGATCTAAAAAGGATACAATTGTTCAATATAACAAAAGTCAATTCTTCCAGACCAATATTTCACTGGTGATTCTAAATGCCTAAATTTAGGGAAAACTACCATCTCAGAAAATTCAATGCAGATGATACAGTGGAAAGATAATGGGGTAATAAGTTGCAGCATATAAGCAATAGTGTATGTACAAGTTTAAAAACTATCATCCAGGAAATCAAAACCCAAGGCTAGTCAGGAAGAATAAGGGATAACTGGTTAGTGTCACTCTAATAACCACAAAACATTAAAAAGATGGTGTAGAGTATATCATCTTTTGAGGTTTTATGGAAAGATATGGACAATAATTATAGGCTAAAAAACCATGAATGACTTTCCATGTGCAAAGGATGAGAGAAGAGCCACATCACTTAGATTATGGATACATTTAAGCATTGGATAGTAACAAAACAGGAATATTTTCATTCTTGAAGTAAAGATCCTTTAAAAACCATCAGCCTACATATATATGTCTGTGTGCATATTATACATATATATATATATACACACACACATATGTATATATGTATTCAGATACATAAAATAAGTTCTTTTTAAATAAATAATACTGCTTAATGTTTCTTTACCAATGATTGAAAATACAGAAAATACAGAGTATTTTGATCAAATTTTCAGATAAAAATTAAGCTGGAAGGGGCAGATAGCTAACACACAATCAAGATTCAGAATAACTGCAACAAGTAACAATATTGGACCTAATCTAATGAGGCAATACTTGAGGGACAAAAAGTTTAATAAGATAGACCCCTGGAGGCGAGGCAATCAGGGTTAAGTGATTTCTCCAAGGTCACACAGCTAATAGTATCTGAGGCTGGATTTGAACTCCAAGGCCAGTGCTCTATTCCCCCACACCACCCAACTGCCCCTTAGCCAAAAATAGCCAGCATGATCTTGGCTAGTTTCAGAAGTTCAGTTTTCAAACAAAAGGAAGAATAAGGCCCTCAGGGCTCTTCTCTGATGCAACCACAACTGGGATGTTGTGATGAGGACTGGATACTAATTGTAGGATAATATTCACAAGAGGCTCATCAGTACAATGAAAAGCCTTGAATAAATGCCATATGAGGAAAACTTAGAGAATATGAGGACATTTATACTGGCAAAAACTCAGGGGTATTTGAAATTTGAAAAGTGCTATTGTGTGGGTTAGACATGTCCTGTTTGGCCAAAAAGGGAAACAGTAAAGCTTCAATGAGGCAGATTTATGTTTGATATAAGGAACAATTTAGCAGTATCCTCTCTTAGTCACTTTTTATCCCAACCTGATCCTTATCCTTCCTTCTGACCTCACAAAAGAGCACTTCAGTTTTCTGACTGCTTGTGCACATTTGGAGTTTGTCTATATCCTGAATGTAGAAAACCATAAATAGGATATTTAGATACAAATCACAACATTGCCATCTAATGTATTTATCTGTTATGCTCTTCTTATGAATGAGCAGGATGCTGGTGGTACAAGGATAATGTGCTGGCCTGTAAATCAGTTCATTCCCAGCTATTTACTAGCTATGTGAGTTTGGGCAAGTCATGTAACTGGTCTGCTTCTGTCTCCTCAATTATAAAACAGAGTATGTAACAATAGCATCTATTTCCCAGAGATGTCATGAGGATCAAATGAAATAATATTTGTTAAATGCTTAGACCTGTGGCTAGCCCACAGAAGGCATTATATGTTAAGCTATTGCCATTGTTCTTGTTATTGCTGTTTACTATTATAACAATGGAATATTATTACAACTATCCTGGGTCAGGGCTCATGAGTGTGAAATTATAAATCATAATACCTCAGGGTTACTCCTATAGTTCTGAGGGGAGAAATAGTGGTCACTAAACAAGGACCAAAATTAGTCCAGGAGAAGTGGAAAATAGGTCCAGAGAAGATATTAGATAATTTAATCATATAGTTTGATGCAAAGTCAAAGGGATATCTCTAAGGAGAATGGAAAGCTATCATTAAATGAATGAAAATTATGACAAAATATAAAACAATTACTGGTTATGCAAATTAAAATTTTGTAATGACTTCCTTTAAACTGATCATTTCAGAATTTTTTATCTTTCTGGTTGTTTAAGGCAGTTAAAGCTTCAATGGATAGAGGTCTGGCCTCACCCACAAGTGACATTAATTGTGTCTGCCTTGGTTTCCTCACTGCAAAATGAAGACCATAATAGCAACGACCTCTCAGGCTGCTGTAAAAATCCAACTCAGACATTTCTAAAACATTTAGTTCAGGGCTTGGAAAAGAGGAGATGTATTAAAAATTCTTGTCCCTTTCCCTCCTCAATTCAGACAACAAAGAAAGTATTAACAGAAAGTTTAAACTAAGCAGAAAAGGATGTAATTTAAATGGTCATTTGGTAAACACAACATAGAGACAAAAACAAAATATGGGTGAAGAGAGAAAGGAAAGGCTATAGTTCAAAATGTATATTACTATAAAAGTTAAAATGTTTTGAGTTCTAAATGACTATTCTCACTTCCACTCAAATATGACTAAGGAAAAAAGATAAATACAATTTTTTTTAACCCCTACTACTTCTAAAACACATCCTTTTCTGATTCTCATACTAGAAGGGCATACCCCTCTAGAATAATGGTCTTTACCATAGGAATTATTAGTTATTACTCCAGTATAATAGAAAGACTGGCCAAGATGAATATTCCTCCCAACCCACTATGGTTGGTACTATGGAAACACAAAGTCTTCTAATTGACCCAAGGAGGATTAGGATCTCTTTCTCTTCCCCGGTGGCTTTAGGATAAGGAGTCCCTTTTTAGGGGGGAAGGGGAGTCCTGTTTTTAGGTGAATGAGTAACTGGAGATGTGACTGACCATGTTATGACTTTGTGGGCTTCAAAGCATCAGAAGAGCTCTCAGAGGTCCACTCAGCAAGGGGATCAGGTAGAAGACATCCCTGGTTTCAAAAGCAGCAGGTGCTAAGTTTGGTAAGAAGCCAATCCTGAGGGATGACCAATTTGATTCTTTCCAACAGGGACTGATCCATCAGCCAAAACACTATCTCGTGATGCAAGGAGATGATCCAGCTGAGCAAGGGAGCAAATGGTTCATCAGCAACACCACACCAGAAGCAAACTAGGTCCCTCCAAAAGGAAAAATGAACTTTTAGGACCAAAATCACTAGATATAAACTATGACTCATTGTCACAGTCTTTTAAATTTGTGTCTTCATCCAAAGGAAAGAATGTGCACCTTCTCATCTTAGGGGAGATGTTTTGAAACTATGGCTCTCGCTATAACTTTTTTTTTAAGGTTTTTACAAGGCAATGGGGTTAAGTGGCTTGCCCAAGGCCACACAGCGAGGTAATTATTAAGTGTCTGAGGCTGGACTTGAACTCAGGTACTCCTGACTCCAGGGCTGGTGGCTCTATCCACCACGTCACCTAGCTGCCCCCTCTCACTATAACTCTTGAGAAAATACTTTTTTTAAAGGCTAAACAATATTGACCAGTTAAAAGAAAAGGGAGAATACTATATTGCACCTGGGTTCAGAAGTCACAGCTCCTCAGAGTGACTCCTAGAGCCCTGAGAAAAGAAGCAGTGGGTCACTATCTTGGGATTCAAACTACTAATACATTATGAGTTGGAAGTGGGTCCAGGCAGGGTGTTACGAAACTAAATCTCACAAACTGCTGAAAAGTCAGATGGCTAGCTCCAAAGGGAAAGGGCTCATAATCATTAAATGAATGAAAATTAATTATGAAAAAAGACGAAGCAATCCATTCAGGTTTTTCAAGTTAACTTTTATAATTACTTCAAAGATGATTATCCTTAACTATATACATTTGAAGATCTAAAATCTCTAAATAAAGAGTGAAAAGAATTAAAGGAATATGAAATGAAAGAACTAAGGTGTGTAAGAGGGCAAGTGCTTCAAGAAGTAGACAAATTAAAAAACAATCCCCTATAGCTAAAGTGTAGCATTCCATTAATAAAATTACAACTGGGCTATTCTTTTTTTGCTATAATTTTTATTTGCTATATAAATTTAAAAACCTAATAGAATAACAAAATTACAAGTATTTAACTTACTTTCTCAGTAGTAACTGTCAAAGAAGGAACCAAGGCTGGTGACGGTTCTGGTTGCTTCTTATGTTTTTGTTTGTGTTTGTCTTTCTCTTTATATTTCTAAAAATTAAGAAAAGTAAAATACAGGTTTAGTTTTATATGATGATTCATACTTATTTTAGCAGAACAAAAGTGGTAAAGATTTTGTTTTGTTGGTGGCAGTGGCAGTGGATTGGGGGAGCATGATTGTAGGTAGTATGTAATCATTCAAAACATCTGACTGCAAAAAATAAACTAAAATAAAATCAACTGTTTTCTATCAATATAGTCATAAGATTATTCATACAAGCCATTTTCCACATATTAAAGTTACTTAAAATAAGTACTTTAACCTCTAGCCCCAACTGATTAAACCAATCCAACCAATACTAATGGGTCATATGCTTTGTTCAAGATATTATGCTACATAAATGATTAAAAACACCTAGGAGAGGATCAGAAAAGAAAACAAATAACTGGTTCTAACTATACAGAAAGTTCCACAGGACATGATACCCAAAGTGCTATACGGATCCAGAGCAAAATGACAGTACATCTGACTGAACAGGAAATTGGGAAATAACTTCATAGACTGAGCATTTATATTAGAACTTGAAAGCTGAGAATACTTTCAAAACAGAAAAGTGGGAGATGGGCATATTAGGCAAGAAAAACAGCATGGGGAAAAAAAAGAGAAGAGTAGGAAACAAAGAGTGTGTTTAGGGAACAACTCCATGTCTAGCTTGGTCCAGCCCCATGTAAGAGGGAGCTCTTGCCAGGTAAATTGCTTTTGCTTGGGCTAAACACCTGAGATACAAATACTAGCTAAAAAGGGCGGTGGGGGGGCTAAGAGAATGGACACACAAGAGGAAGCAGAAAAACTGGGGTAGGGAGGAACTTGGCAAAGAGGACGTGATGGAAAAATCCAAAGGCTCTGCAGCTGGTGGGAACTCCTTTTGAAATAGCCCTGGAGCTCATGGCTCTCCCCTCAAAAAATCTGATCAGAAGTGCAGAGTGGATTAATGAGATGTGCATACCAGGCAGATTCAAACATGCAGAATAACGGAATTTCCCAATGGTGAGATTCCTAGAGAAGGAGGCATGATGGGGAAGGTCCTAAGAATACCAAAAGCAAAGTAATTCCAGAAGACTGATGATGAAACATGCTACCCACCTCCTGGCACAGAAGTGATGGACTCAAGATGCAGAGTGAGACATACATTTTTGGACACAGCCCAGTGTGGGAATGTATTTTGTTGACTATGCATATTTGCTACAAGAGTTTTGTTTTGATTTTTCTTCTAATGCCAAAGGAATGAAGTTTGGAAACTGTCTTAACAAATACTTCATCTTCTCAAGTGCTAATTCAGGGCGGAGCCAGGATGGCAACAGGAGAGGACCATCTCTTAGTTGCTCTGGAGCAAAACTTATAAACCAAGGACTCTACATTTTCAAGAGACAGAACCCACAGAGGGACCCAGTGAGGCAGTTCTCCAACCCAAGGCAACCTGGAAAAGGGCAGAAAGGCTCTGCTGCTCCCCAGGATTGGAGGGGCGGCAGCCAGAGGGGTGGCCCGTCAAGAGTGAAAGAACTTCAGCCTCCCGGAGGCAGCTCCAAGGCGCTGGGAGCCAGGCTCACAGCAGCGGACCGTTTCCTGACCTACACCCCAGGGAGCACCAGGCACAACTTGGGTGAACAGCGGGGCGGGGGGGGGGAACCTCTGTTAAGTGCTAACTCACTGAGTGTAACAGAAGGGTATGAAAGTAAAGGGCAATAAAAATTTAGAAAATAAACTTGTTAGAAGATTTTTTTTTAATCTTATTTTGTGATTTCTTACTTTTACATGATTTATTTCCAAAGACTAAAAAAAGGGGGGGTGGGGACCAAAGTCAACACAACAAGAAGATCTATTTTCTCAATTCTTGAGAGGAAAGACTGGCTATTATTAATTACAAAATGTTCAGGGTAATTTTTTGGAATATTTTTCTCTACTATATATTAATGAAACTTGTGGAACTTGGAATGGTTTAGGACCTGAGAAAGTAGCCCATGGAAAGGTAGGTGCTCTTTTGTCCAATGACCCACTGATGTACAGTTCTTTTAATGATCCCACACTTTCACCTAAAACAAAGGCTCATTTTTTTTACCTTCATTATTCTTATGGCTGAAAAGTCATAGAAATTTCTGAATATACAAATCTTATCACCAAAAGCAAGAGACAGATACATAGAAAGCACAACTACAGTTAAGTCATACAAATAAAGAATCATGTACCAAAACCAGTGCAACAGATATTTTCAGAGCAATATATACCAAGTGAAATGGTTATGTAGCTTATGTCAAAGTTACGTGAGGAACAGACTGCAAACTCCACCACTAGTCACACAAGGACAATCATTCAACAAACACTTATTAAACTCTTACTATGCTCTAGGTACTATGTAAACTGTTGGAATTTTTTTTTTAAAAAAAGGCAAAAACAGCCCCTGACCTAAAGGAGCTTACATACTAATGTTCAAGCAAGGTGAATTAAAGCCAATGAATGCCTGTTGAGTGGACCTCCCTCTGCGCCCCCAGCCCCAGATGAGAAGGTATGAGAAGAGCTGGAATCTGTTCTGCTTCAAGCTTCCACATTGATAAAAATAATAACACTTAATAATTCTTACAGTGACTATATACATCTTGATAAAAAGTAATAATGATGATGAATTTCTAATCTTATCAAGATGCATATAGTCACTTTAGGAATTATAAAATGTTTTACATACATCATCTCACTGTATTTTCCATAGCCTAATAAGCTAATAAAGTCTAATTAGCATGTTTTTTAAATTAAAAAATTGAGGTTAAAATTAGGATCATACATCTATCTGAGTGGGATTCAAATACAGGTCCTTTAGACTTCATGTCTTGAACTCTATTAAGCTGCTCCTTTCAAAGTATCCATGAAAGAATATTTCTTCAATATACCTAGGTAAGGATGCATACAAGGAGAATATGAACTTTTGGGAAGGAAAGGTCACTTAGTAGTTGTATGTCCCACTGAAATATATCTTGTAACTGGAGATTTGAATCTGGAGCTTGGGAGAAATGGTGTAGGAGTAAAACAAACCTAGCCTAGAAGACCATAGGGAGACATAGCAGATTTTGTAAGCAGCTCTGCATGATACTGGTAGCTGAGGTCACACTGCAGTAATAGCTGAAGCCAAGAGAGAACATGCAGAGAGAAAATAGGGTTACAAATGGAACTCATGAAGAACAAATCAACATAAGTGGTCAAAAGGACTAGAAACAAGTGAAGAGAAGTTAGGTGATAAAGAAGGAAAACCAACAGCATGCAGTAAACCACTAAAAATACTAAGGATCTTTCTTAAAAAGTGTCTCTCCCAGTTCAATGATTTCAAGTGAGAAAGTATATTATTAAATTTTCATTGTGAGCACTGACACCTTGGAAATAAGTAAATGCTTCATTTTTAGCTGATTGGTTTGACTTAAAGTGATGGAGAGAAGAGAAATGTTAATATAATAGATTAAACTTTAAAAAAAAAGTGTGGCTCTCTGGTAACAGAGAGAAAAAGGTATACAGGGGGATATTTGGGTAATTTAACAAAAGACATGAGTAAAATAGTTAAATACATTTTTCCAAGTTTTCTTCCCCAGAGTTATATATTCCCAGTTTAGGAAACTTAAAAGCAACAAACCACAATGATAACAACTAACTTGAAAAATGTTTCTATGATGTTAAACGAGATGAACAGAACCAGAGGAACACTGTACACCATAACAGTAACATGGGGGTTGGGGGCAGCTAGGTGGCACAATGGATAAGGCACCAGCCCTGGAGTCAGGAGTACCTGAGTTCAAATCTGGTCTCAGACACTTGATAATTGCCTAGCTGTATGGCCTTTGGGCAAGCCACTTAATCCCACTGCCTTGCAAAAACCTAAAAAACAGAAACAAACAAAAAAAAAAAAACCCAGTAACATGGGGGTGACGATCAGCCTTAATAGACTTGCTCAATCCATCAAAGCAATAATCAAGGACAATTCTAGAGTACCTGTGACAGAGAATACCATGTGTATGCAGAGAAAGAACTGTGGAGTTTAAACAAAGACCAGTCTATTAGCTTCAATTGTTTTTTAAAAAGTGTCTTATGTACTACACAATTTTGCAATATCTAATATTTTATTTTCTCCTCAAAGATAATTTCTCTCTCAACACATTCAATTTTGATCAATGTATAGCATGGAAACAAGATTATCAGACTGCTTTCTGTGGGGGGATGAGGGGAGGGAAAGGAGGGGAGGGAAAAATTGTGAAGTTCAATTTGTAAAATTCAATTACAAAAATGATAGGCAGAAACTACTGTTGTTTATAATTGGAAAACAAAATATTTTTTAAAAAAAGAAAAGTGTTTCCAAATGTACAAGCACACACACCTTCAATAAATCCTCTGATTCAAGGCTTATTAAGCACCACAAATACACATATACATATAAAGATACAGATAGAGATAGATTAAAAAAAAGAAACTGTGCTCCTTAGGAACTCATGTTCTAATTTTCACAATAGCCTATGCAAACATGTCTTTTGCCAAAAGAGCCTTCCAAGGAATATGGGAAATCATGATGTTTCTTTCAGGAAAAACCTCTAAAATCATTGGCAACAAAGAACAGTATGAAATTTATATGCAGGAAAGAACAGAAAGAAAAATGCCCATGATGGTTTATAAAGAAAGGAAATCATTAAAATAGGATGAACTTTGATAAGGAAGATATGAAGAAATCTGCTGATTTCTACAAAACATAAAACAAGGGGAAAAATCAGAATTCAAGATTGGAAGAATGAAAAATGAGGCATTCATGTCAGTCAGGAAAACAGTAACTGCAGGAGGGAAAAACAGTGGCCCTTGGGGATCTCTGGATAACAGCCCCTTTCTCGGATAGAGCAGAGTAGTAGTGGGAGGAGATTCTCTGACTCCATGGGTTAAAAAAAACTCCCTCCTCCAAATTAGATTTTTTCTGCAGCAGAGAGTCTGCCTCTGGTACAAAGTCCATTGGTCAACCTTTATTAAGCACCTACTAAGCAGCAGGCACTGTGCTGAAGCCCCCAAACAACCCTGCAAGTACAGCACAGCTTAAATGAGAAAGGGCACTAAGATGAAGAGGCACTGGCAGACATTTTCTTGCCAAGAAAGTGGAATTTGAGCTGAAGCCTTCAGGAAGACAAGGGAACGAAGAGGTGCAGATCAAAAGGAACAGTTTAACCATGGGGGAAGAGTAGGGGCCAAAGGGAAGGACTATGCTCCCCCACCAACAGAAGATTCTGGGGGGAGGGGGCTTGACAAAACAAATGGAGGGGTTTTATTTGATCCAGGAGGTAAGGAAGAACAATTGGAGCCGATTTTATGAGGGGTCTATGCAGATGAATGGTCAGGAATATGAGGCAGGAAGTGGAAAAGAAGAGGCATAAAAGAAAGATATGAAAAAACCACAGGACCCAGCAATCAATTGGATAAAAAAGGCAAGAGAATGAGGAGTCATGGATGACAACTAATATTCCTAAAATTTTACCATATTATATTTACAAATTCCTGATCCCACCCCCTCCAAAATACCCAAGAGCTAAAGATACTGAGTAATTGGAGCAACTAGGTGGCACAGTGAATAGAGCACCAGCCCTCGAGTCAAGAGTATCTGAGTTCAAATCCAGCCTCAGACACTTAATAATTACCTAGCTGTGTGACCCCACTGCCTTGCAAAAACAAACAAAAAAAATGATGCAAGCATTTGGAACTATGCCAAAAGGGCTATAAAACTGCATACCCTTTGATTCAGCAATACCACAGCTAGGTCTATATAGCAAAGATACTGAAAATAAAGGGAAAAGATTCTATTTGTAAAAAAATATTTATGGTACCACTTTTAGTGGTGGCTAACAACTAAAAATTGAAAGGATATTCAACAATTAGAAAATCAAGTTGTGGTATAGATTATGATGGAATGTTATTATGCTTTAAAAAATGATAAGCAGGGGGCGGCTAGGTGGTGCAGTGGACAGAGCACCGGCCCTGGGATCAGAAGTACCTGGGTTCAAATCCGGTCTCAGACGCTTAATAATGACCTAGTTGTGTGGCCTTGGGCAAGCCACTAAACCCCGTTTGTCTTGCAAAAACCTAAAAAAAAAAAAATGATAAGTAGCATGATTTCAAAAAATCTAGAAGGACCTACATGAATTGATGCAAACTGATGTTAAAAAAGAACTAGAAGGGGCGGCTAGGTGGCGTAGTGGATAAAGCACCGGCCCTGGAGTCAGGAGTACCTGGGTTCAAATCCGGTCTCAGACGCTTAATAATGACCTAGTTGTGTGGCCTTGGGCAAGCCACTTAACCCCGTTTGCCTTGCAAAAAAAAAGAACTAGAAGAACATTGAAGACAATAATAGCGACACTGTTCAGTGAAGAACTGTGAAGGACTTCGCTGTTTTTCAGCAATACAAAGAATAAGACAATTCTAAAGGACTAATGATGAAGCATACTATTCATCTCAGAGAAATCATACTGTTTAAATACAGAATGAAGCATACTATTTTTACTCTATTCTTTTTTTTTAATTTTTTTCTTTGTTTGAACATTCAGGTGCAATAAGACTATTACAGAAATGTTTTATTTGATTGTACATGCATGATAAGAGGGAGGGAGGAAGGGAAATAATTTGGAGCTCAAAACTTGCTTGTAAAGTTTTGGTTTATCATCAAACAATGTCCACAATTATTTGAAAGGTTGTTAAATACTCCGCCCTTCTTAACTATACACATGTAGGCAGGTTTTCTTTATAGATTTTATATATATATATATATATATATATATATATATATATATATATATATATATATATATATATATATATATATTGATAAGAGATTAGCCTTGATTCTGTCAATAACCACAAATGTTCTATTTCCAGATGTATGAACTCCAAGATTCCTTTCTCTGATCATAACCTATTGTCCTTATGCCTTTCAATCCCAAACTATATTTTTTTATACTAAGACCAAAAATATCAAAAATCAAACCTTTACTCTTGCACTAGCTACACTCTCCTGACTTCTCAATTGTTACCTTTGGGCAACCTACCATCTCAGATCTATGCTATCGTCAACTTCTCTAGTTATTTTTCCCCTTGTACAAAGACAAATAAAACTCATGTAAAACATCATACCTTAATTATTCCCATCATTCACTGCTTTTTCCTATTTTCATAGGCCGCTAAATAGTTCTAGAAGTCAGAAAACCACCACAAAGTTTTACAATTTGATCCCAACTGTGCCTTCATAAAAGGAGAAAGGAAATCATTTCACTACTCTTATGATTCTTATTGACTAAAATAGTTCAGCTATTCTAAACCTTATTTCTCAAGACTGAAGTCACCATCTCCCACATTTCAAAAAAAAAATTAATCCATCCATAAAATCCCTTTTATACTATCTCATCCTTCACTCCAATAATCTGATAATCTGATGGAGAGGGAATGCTTCTCTGATGGTCAAGGTCAATAAGCCATCCTTTACATTTTCCTCCAGAAGACTGCCCATTCAATCACTCACTTACACATTTCTTCCATCAACTATCTTCTGGCCTCTTTGCTACCTGCAAATATAGCCAAATCTTCCCTATTATCAGAAACATCTCACTTTACCCTATCATCCCCAATAGCAGTATTTATTCCTTTATCTCAACTTCCCTTTTCTACTAAATTTCTCACCATCTCCAGATCTCCTCTCACTTTTTAAAAATCCCACTGAATTCCGGATTCTGATCTTATCATTTGAAATTGCCTTCCACAAATTTACCGACTATCTAAGTTAACAAATCTAATGGCTGTTTCTTAACCTCATTTTTCTTAGTTTTCTTTACCATTTAAAAATGATAATCATTTTCTTCTCTTGGATTCTCTTCTTTCTCTGAATTTTCAAGACACTGCTGTCTCTTGATTCTCCTCCTACCTGTTTTACTACTTCTTTTCAGTCTCTATTCCTGAATTTTCATTTTTATCATACTCCCTAAATTCCAGGTATCTCCCAAGACTATGTCCTAGATACTTTTCATAATATTTCTCCTTAGTTATCTCATCAGTTCCCTATACAAATAAATGCAAGATCTATATCAAGTCCTAACCTCTCTTTACAACTCCTGTTCCATACCTTCAACTGTCTTTTAAACAGCTGAATTAAATGTCCCGAAGATTTCTTAAATTCAACATGTCCTAAACAAAATGCATTATTTTTATATCCAAATCAACCCTTCTTTTGAAATTCATTATTATTACTGAAAGTACCACCACCCTCCCTGTAATCCCAAATTAACCCAAGTGTTCACTTACCTAGCATGTCCCCTCTCTTGCCAAGACCTTTCAATTTTACGCTCAAAAGTTCTCTAGGATGCCTTCCTTTCTGGCCATGCAACTATCCCCCCCCCCCCCCGTTCACTTTTCACTTATTGGCATTTCACTGCCTAAATTCTCTCTGCACTCCAAAATATCTTCCACACAGCTAACAAAATTATTTTTTCAATGCAAAGGCTTGACTATACTCAAATAGACTCTAGTGACATCATTATTACCTCCAGGCAATTAGGTGGCAGAATGGCTAAATACCAACCAATGACTAAGCAAACACCATAGCAACCAACACAAAATTTCTTTTTATAGGTGGGCTAGATATTGCAGTATATTAAGAGTACTGGAGTTAGCATAAGGAAGAACAGAATTCCAATCCAGATTCAGATACTTTTTAGATGTGACCCTGGGGAATTTAAACTTTATTTACCTCATTTTCTTCACATGTACCTCTCCATTTTATTGCCATGTAAAGTGCTCTGCAAATGTTAAATTACTAAATAAATGCTAGTTCTTATCATTGCTACGTAACATAATAGACTTGCCAAATTGGACTATTTCTACCTTTCTAATCTTCTCATTTTATACTTAGAGTTACAACCTGCAGCTCTTCATATACACACAACACTCCTTGGTTCTTTTCATTGAAGGCTAACATATCACTAATCTGTATCTATAGACTACATATCTATCTGTTTGCATATTCTCTCACCAGTTGTATGGAAGCTCCCTGAAGGCAGAGCCTATTTTCGTAGCCTTTGTTTCCTTGGTTAATTACAGTTGCATCATCAGCTTCAAAGAGCACATGAACCCTGGACCCTTGGTCCTTTATTCACTAATGAATTCATTTTACAAGCTATAACAGAGTGGAACTAACTTACTAAGGATGTTGCCAAAAACATACATACATAATTCTTTATTAGAATATTCTGTATTTAACCTCAAGGATATCCTCTATGAAAATGATAGGGGGAAGTATATATATGCAAATATTTGTAAATTAAGGTAACACTAAAACAGTATTTCAATAAAAAAAATTTTTTTAAATGAGGAAGGAGTTTACAGTTTTTAAAAATAAATAGCTCTTTCAGTCTCAAGTCAGGAAAGCCAAGATTTCACTTTATTATTAATTCTTGATTATCAAGAAACAAAAACACAACTAAGTATAATAAAAGACACTTTGTGGTTCTCTAGCAATAAGGAGTCTGTCATGCAAATGTTAAGCCTGTAGAGATGATTTTGGTTTTTTTTTAAAGCCTTAATATCAAAATGAGGTATAAAATAAGGTGAGAAAAATAAAACGCGACATAAAATGGGGCAATACATACTTGCCATTTAACATTTACTTGTATGACCATGTGATTGTTGGATCAAAGATCCAAACAGAAGCTCTAATGTGAAAAGGCAAGATCCTACAGAAGTTCCTTCTTGGTTTGTGTAACTACCAGAAGATTAAAATATTATAAGAATACCCCACTGCAAAGCATGAAAACCGAAAAGATGACAACACAACTAACTACAAAATCAGTAAACAAGCATTAAGCACTTACTATGTGTCAGATAATATGGGAAGTGCTAGGAAACAAACAAATGTCCAAATAAATGGAAGGAAAAAGTCTATTATCAAGATTGCAAAATGAAGTTGGATAACCAGTCCAATAAAATATAACACATAAAACTGGAGAACACAATGAAAGGGAACAATAAGTTGAATACAGAATAAAGAGAGGGTTGAATGAATGGCATGAAAATCTCCAAAGCTTTTAAAGATCCTATACTACTCTCTGTTATATTTCAATGGAGTGTGGGTGGTATGAGGCTGCTGAGTCCTCTTCAGGGCAGCTTTTTCCCCTTTCATGTCCACCTGAGCCACCCAACTTTCACCTGTGGCTCCAAGAAGCTGTAGCATGCATAGTAACCCCCCCACCCTGGTAAACCGGAAGCCAGCTGAAGCAGGTGCTGTGGACCACTTTAGAGCTTACTTAGACATCAAAGACACCAAGGTCATCCACTGCATCTAGAGACATCATCAGTTGTCTCAACTCTGCCCTGCTATGCTAGATCATGATGACTTTGGAGGAGAGAGTGAGGGGGATGACTTTGTGCAGCTGTACCTCACTTAAATCCAATTTACCCACACAACAAAAGACATCATTTGTAACCATTCCTCAAAGTTGTGTGGTGACAGGAAAGTGATGAAACAGCAAGTGTGGATAGACTGGGAGCTGTAGTCACAATGATGTGGGTAGAAGGCCCAGGTCTTAGGGTCATTTCCCCCACTGAAAGCAGCAGTGAGATTTGGCAGCTCTCTAGGTGACTGAGCAGCCCTTTAAAGGATAACAAACACTCCTCACCTCCTGGTGTAAGGGGCCAAAAAAATGTACCCTAAAAATTATCTGCTAATTCAACCCTGGCCTGATTACTATAGCAGGCAGGGAATCCCACAGTGTGGTCAAGACTCAAAAAAGTCTAAAAAACTTCTTCAAAGAAGATTCCACTTATCATTGGTGCATGGAACATCACACACTCAAAGACAACACTAGATACAATAGACCTGAGACACAAACAGCTCTTGTTGCAAAAGAACTCAACAGATGATATCCAAATAGCAGCCTTGAGTGAAACAAAGTTGGCAAATACATGTTTTTCTGGAACGGTTGCAGTGAAAGGAAACACTGTGAAGTTGTGGCAAGTTTTGTAATCAAACGCCATGTCACCATCATCAGTGCCAATGCTCCCACCATGACACTGATGAAGCTAAAGAAAAATTTCATGAAGACCTGGAGACCTTCATCATCAATGTATTTAAAAGAGGACAAACTCATAATTCTAGGTGGCTTTAATCCAAGAGTGGGCTCAGATTACCAGACATGGCAGGGAGTCCTTGGGAGGAACAGAGTTGGAAACACGAACACCTTCTTCTGAAGACTTGTGCATCTCATGACCTGTCTTCCATTTTCCTAATTGCAATAAAATTTCCTGGATGCACCCCAGTTGCGAACTTTGGCATCTAATAGACCATGTGACCGTAAGGAAAAGAGATAGACAGGATTTGAGAATGACCAAGGTAATTTGTGGTGCAGAGTGCTGGACAGATCACAGACTCATCCTTTCTAAGATAAATATTCATATTCAACCAAAGCAGCAGCCTCAAGGCAACATGAATACCAGAACAATTAATGTCAAGATTGGCATCTCACTGAGCAAGAACAGTTGATTGATAACTTGAAGGGAATACTGAGCCAAAATACAGTTGGCCACAGTGGAGCAGAAAAAAAGTGGGCAGTTTTCAGAGTTCTGGTGTACAACAACACTGCATCTGCTAATCTGTGCCAGAATATTCACAAACACCAAGACTGGTTTGATGAAAATGATGGGGAAATACAGAAGCTACTAAATGAAAAATAAGATTTTCCAGAAGGATAGTCCATCCACTTCTAAGAAGGCAGCATTGAATTCCATCAAAGTACAAGAAAAACTTAAGAGATGCACGACTCCTGGCTCAGTAAGAAAGCAAAGGAAATTCAATTTTATGCTTCTATGACACCCTAAAGGCTCTTTATTAGCCAAAGACATATGGTGCATCTCAGCTACTCAGGGCTGATTGATCCACACTGATTAAAGACAGGGACATAATCCTAGAGAGATGGGCTGAACACTTCCTTAGTGTTTTTTTTTTTTAAGTTTTTGCAAGGCAACAGGGTTAAGTGGTTTGCCCAAGGCTGCACAGCTAGGTAATTATTAAGTGTCTGAGGCCAGATTTGAACTCAGGTACTCCTGACTCCAGGGCCAGTGCTCTACTCATTGTGCCACCTAGCTGCCCCTCCTTAGTGTTCTTAACAGACCATCATCAATCAAAGCAGAAGTCACTGATTGTTTACCTGAAGTTGAAGTCAATCAATCCCTAGCTGAAGCTCCAACTGAAGAATTTTTGTACCATTAGGCTCCTTTCAAGTGGTAAAACACCTGATGCTGATTCTATTCCAGTTGAGATCTATAAGGTTGGGGGTCCATTGCTCATCTGAAGACTGACTGAAATTTTCCAGGTTATATGGCATGAAGAGGTTATTCCCCAAGAATTCAAGAATGCCTCCATCATACAGGGGTATTTCTCTTTTAGTCATTACTGGTAAGATTCTTGCCAGAGTCCTTCTCAATAGGCTAACCCTTCACCTGGAAGTTGGTCACCTTCCCAAGAGTCAATGTGGCTTCAGATTCTGTAGAGGAACAGTTAATATGTTGTTTGCTTGCCCAACAACTCTAGGAAAAATGCCAGGAAGAGAATGAGGTCTGTATACAATATTTGTAAATTTGACCAAGGCCGTTGATACTGTCAGTCAAGAGGATTTATGTAAAATTATGTCAAAATTTGGTTGCCCAGAGAAGTTCATCAGTATTGTACATCAGTTCCAAGGTGGTGTGCATGCCTGGGTTCGATGTTCTTGAGATTTCCCAATCAACAATGGAGTAAAATAAGGCTGGGTTCTTGCTCCCATGCTTTTTTAGCATTATATTTTGGTCATATTATCAAACACTTTCACTGAGGATGAACACGGCCTCAACGTCAGCTTCTACACTGATGGAAAATTCTTTTAATTTGAAAAGGCTACAAACATAGACCAAAGTGGAGGGAGTGTTGGTGCAGGATCTTCTGTTTGGAGATGATTGTACCCTCAATGCAGCCTCTGAAGCTGAGACGGTACAAAGTAAGTATGGATTCTCTGCTGCTTCTGTGAATTTTGGTCCAACAATTAACACCAAGAAAATCCAGGTGCTCCATCAGCCAGCACCACACCATCCATATGTGGAACCATAAATTACAAGTTTTGAGACCTGTGGATAAAGTCTTTGGCAGTGTCCTTTCCAAGTAGGTACACAATGACAATGAGGTTGACTCTCCCATTGCCAGAGCTAGCTCAGTATTTGGAAGGCTCCAAAATAAGTGTGGGCGAGAAGAGCCATTAAACTGACACCAAACAGAAGGTCTACCTCATTCCTGTATATGTGTGAAACCTGGATAATCTACAGTGCCAGGACAGGAAACTAAATCACTTCCATTTAAATTGTCTTAGGAATATTCTGGGCAGGAGAAGATGGTAAGACCCTTTCTCAAGCTAAACTGCCTAGCAATCCGACATTACTATAGAGAGTGCAGCTATGATGGGCTAGACACATTGTTAAAATGTCAGTCATATGCTTGGCAAAAAAGCTATTTTTATGGAGAATTCACCCAGCACAAGAACTCAAAACAGGATCAGAAGAAGTGGTACCAAGAGACCCTGAAGGTCTCACTGAAAAATTTTAGAACTGACTGTACACCATGGGAGACACTGGCACAGGACCACCCAGCACAGCATGCCTTCATCAATGAGGGGTTGCACTCTGTGTGGTTGGCAGAAAGGAAGCAGCTCAAAGGAAAGGTGACAAAAAAATTTAGAACACCCACATCACAATGACTATTTGTGCCCAACCTGTGATAGAGCATTTTGGGCTCATATTGGTCTGATCAGTCATAGTTGGGAAACACTGTGATTTGTCTCAAACATAGTAATGTCATTTTGGTCTTCCTCAATAACAAAAGACAGGATCCAACCAGATTTTAATAAACTGATAGATAATTCCAATAATGATCAGTGTTCAATAAATAGTATATGGCTTATTATCAAGGAAATGGATGATTGAAAAATAAGAGGTTGAGGGGCGGCTAGGTGGTGCAGTGGATAGAGCACTGGCCCTGAAGTCAGGAGGACCTGAGTTCAAATTCAGACTCAGACACTTAATAATTACCTAGCTGTGTGGCCTTGGGCAAGCCAGTGAACCCCATTGCCTTGCCAAAAAAAAAAAAGTTGGGGACAGCTAGGTGGCCCAGTGGATAGAGCACCGGCCCTGGAATCAGGAAGACCCGAGTTCAAATCTGGCCAGACACTTAATAATTACCTAGCTGTGTGACACTGAGTAAGTCATTTAACCTCACTGCTTTACAAAAACAAATTTTTAAAAAACAGTGGTAGCCCAATCACATAGTTGAAAGCAAAGGATGACAGAAGCACAATCTAATAATTTTACAATGATTCTCACTAAATGTTTAAAAAATCATTCTAGAGGAAGGTCTTTAAAATATTGGGCTAATCATATTTTCAACCTGGCTTTTAGTCATATAGCTTAAATGTAATTATTCTCCAAAGTTGACCTCTTGGTCATCAAATCTGAGCGTGTTCCTCTTCACCCCTCCCATCCTCATCCTTCCACTACCCTTTCCTCTGGAAAAATCTTCTTCTTCTTGCCCCCTCTGGTTCTCCTCCTGTCTAACTACTCCTCAGTCCCCTTTGCTGATCATCATCCATTTCAGGCTCCTTAATTGCAGGCACTGTCCAAGATCTGCCCTTTGTCTTCCTCTCTACCCCATTCTTAACTTCAACAATTCCAAGGATTTAACTATATATATGTATGTGTATGCTTTCCATCAAACACACACACACACACACACACACACACACACACACACACCTGGAATGTACTACCTCCTTACCTGTGCCTCAAGGAATCTTTCACTTCCAGATAGCCAGTGCTACATTCTACATGACTTTCAACTATTAGGAATATTAAGAATATTCCTCCAAAAGTGTGCTGTATTTTTACTTATTTTATTTATACCAATTATCTATATTTATTCTGTGTATATGTTTTGCGTCTTCACCCTTAAAGTTTATATTCTTTGAAAGCAGAAATGCTTAGGCAACTACTTTATATAGTCAATAGAGCTCTAGATCTGGAATCAGAAAGACTTGTTAAAATCCTGCCTATCAGTTAGTAGTTGAGTGATCCTGGGCAAAAATAAATGAATGAATGAATGAATGAATGAATAAAAATATATATAAATATATGAATGAATGAATGAATGGATAGATAGATAGATAGATGGAAGACTCCATTCCCTCATCTGTAAAATGGAAATAATAATAACCATTTCCCCTTGATTATTATATGGAGAGAAAGAGAAACTGATTGTAAAGTGTTTTGAAAAGAGTAAAGCACTCTATAATGTTAGCTATTTCTTCTACTGTTGTGGAAGTTTACTACCACTCCCACAACACAGGCTGCAGAAGGACTGTAAGCTGTGGGCCTTTTGGACAAGGACAATCTTTTTTTTTTAATGGTGTTTTTTTTTTTTTGGCAAGGCAAATGGGGTTAAGTGTCTGAGACCAGATTTGAACCCAGGTACTCCTGACTCCAGAGCTGGTGCTTTATCCACTGCACCACCTAGCCACCCATGGACAAGGATAATCTTAAAGACGTTCTTGGGATTTTGGAAGAAAACTTCTGAAATTCCAAGTCACCTCTTCTCAATTGTTGTCAAGCCACTTTTATCAACTTTTCAAACATTCTGAGGTCTCATTTTACCTAGGGGTATGTAAATATATTTTTACTAAAAGACTATTTTGCTACAATATTCTTACTGCATATGTCAAGTGAGATAAGTTGGCAAGAGACCAAGATAATGTCTCAAAGCAACTTTCTCAATCTGTTGCCCAGCCTCTGGAGGCTGTTAGAGGCCAGAAAAAATGACTTCCATCTGTGCCAGCACAAGGGAACTTCTACCTCCTGATCTCTCAGATGGCAATGTAAAGAGCTTCTGGAGCAAAGAAGAGTAAACTTTCTTTTGACCTCAAACATGCCCCACCCCCCTTGTTGGTCTATCCCTTGAGGGGACTTACACACTTTCAGTTGTGTAGGTTCAACTTCCATCTCCTGATTTTATTTCCTTCCTAATCTCAAGTCTTTAGAGGGAAGAGTAGTAAAGAAGGGCTCCCCCCTCTGATCATGTGCCTTCCCTCTCATGCTCTTCATGTGTCTAGTCTGATGACTAGCCTTCTCTAGAAGAACACTTTCCATTCAATGATAAACATTTTCACACCCAGTGATATCCTACATATCCCAAAGATTCTGAACCCTAAAGGTTATTATCTGAATTCCGTCTCCCATCACTTGATTCCTGATTCTCTTTTCCATAGTCCCACCCCAAAAGTTCCAATCAAATGCCACCAACCCCTTTCTCCTGTGTCTTCCGGAATGCCTGTAATTCCACAGGTAAACTTCCCTTCATCCTAAATCTTTTCTTCTTCCACTGCTTCTAACTTCTATTTGTAACTGAAACGACACTGCCCATAGCCCTTTCTTGGGCACACTGTAACCCTTTCCAATACTGGTTGCACCTCTACGTATCCCCTTGTGCTTGCTGGTCAAAGGGGAAGTTGGAATACTTCCTGCTCTCCAGTGCTACCTCCAGGTTCTCCTCCTACCTTCATCACTCAGTAATCATTACTCCTTTGAGGAGGAATTCTTATGCCTACTACCAAATCAAAAGCCTGATATCGACAGTTTGCAGACTTCCAAAATCACTCCCCTTTTTATTCACTAAGTTTGGTACCAGGCAGACAATTTTTTCTCCTACTCAACTCCTGCCCTCCTATTTGAAGATGTCAACATAATCTCCTTCAAATACCCTAAACCACTCAGTTCCTCAACCTACTCACTTCCCATAACCCACTCCTATAGCTGATGTCAACCACACAGTCAACCACACCCTTGATCTTCCCATAACTCAAATTCGCCCTTCTATAATTTTATTACAGAATCTTTTGGATTTACACTTCCCTCAGTGTTCCCTTACTAAACTCCATTTTGGTCCAAATTGTGTATCTCAATCCCTTGACCCCCTCAGCAATATCCAGGTTACCTTCTTTGAACTGGTCTCTCTCTCATCATTTGCACATAATTGAACCAGTTCAACTCTACATTATCCTCTTCTCTGGGGTCTCTAGTCTCCTTATCATATTAATAATTCTGCCCTGTCATTCACTACCTTCATTCTTATTCACATGGTGGTGAACAAATATGAAGAAAATCATGCAACTGCTCTAACTGGGTCCAGTAATGCCTTTAAAAATGTATGAAACTGGGTAGCTAGGTGGCGCAGTGGATAGAGCACTGGCCCCTGGAGTCAGGAGTACCTGGGTTCAGATCCGGTCTCAAACACTTAATTACCTAGCTGTGTGGCCTTGGGCAAGCCACTTAACCCCATTGCCTTGCAAAAAAAAAAAGAAAAAGAAAAAGAAAAAAAAGAAAATATATGAAACAAAACCTCAACTAGGCCTTCAAAGATGCTAGACATTGATTGACTATCTGTTCCCATAAAGCTCTTCCAAGCCTTTTCATTCCTTCTTCAAATCTTTGATGGCTCCCTCTCCTCTCATCCCCTCTGCTCAAAGCCTTGTTTCTCACCTCCTATCATTAATACCTTCTGCCACCACCTCCCATGAAGAGGTGACCTTTTATGGCATCAAAGAAAACTTCTCTAGCTAAACAATATTATCATTCTGTCAGCCTCACTCTATCACTTTTCTTCAGTCTTTGACTATTGGTTTCTTTCCTACTGCAAACAAATATGCCCATTTTCCCAACCCTGGAAAAAACTCTTAGGGTTTTTTTTTTTTTCCCATATCCACTAAGTAGGACTTGCTCTCTCTTCTGTCTATGGTAAGTCTTTCATAACCTCTCTTAACTCTTCCTCTTGACTAGATACAACTTGTCCTTTTTCTTTGCTTTTCATCTCCTGTTAGGGAAACCCCTTGAGAAGCGGCAGTCTTCTGGCTCATGTTCTATCCCAGCACTTTGTTCAGCATCTAACACATAGCAGATGGTGCTTCATTTGTGTTTAATGATGGACTGAAGGTCTCTGAGATACCCACTCTCCCAGACCCAGAACTATGGTGCATCCTTTGAACCAGATCCCCAGGACCAGCACAATAACAAAGCACATATAATAAAGAGGAGAAAACACAAACAAGATGAAAGACCTGGAGGAGGTCTCCAGGTGCCCCAAACAGAGGAATCACAGAATGATTCAAGTCCTGAAGTACAGAAAGAATGTTCTTGATTTACAAAAATTAAAAGGTGATAGATAATTTGGGGAAAGAATCCACAGCAAGGGTTATTCCAATTTAACTATGGATAGGCAGCACATATGGAAAGAAATGTCAGTTTTGCGTGAAATGGAAGTCTAATCTAAAAATGTTTCCTTGGAAATCCTCTCAATCCGTATTTAATGATAAACAAAATTTGAAATGCGGGTACAAGACACATGCTTTCCATGGTCCAAGATAATAAAATAAAGAAAATTCTCAATGTTCTAAGAATAAAATGATCAATAATGCTCAGATGTGCACATTCACACATACATACAAGAGTGCATGCAAGCACGAACAAATACAGCTAACAAAGCAAATAAGTTAAAATGCTATTCAACTTAGAAAAAAGGATTACTGCAGATTCTGAGAGTAAATTTAAAATAAAAGGTAAAAAGAAATTACATGAAAATCATCTATATTCATAAAATCAATTTCTAAAAGATTATTTTTCTAAGCTACTATTTTTATTTTCATATTTTCAAATTTGCCATTAGACAAACAATCTCAGAAAACACATAAGAAATTTGTATAAGGAAAATAATAACATAGGATAACTCCAAATTTAAGTCAAGCTCAATCTCAGTTATATTTAATTGCTCTTGGGGGTGGCTAGGTGGCGTAGTGGATAAAGCACTGGCCTTGGAATCAGGAGTACCTGGGTTCAAATCCGGTCTCAGACACTTAATAATTACCTAGCTGTGTGGCCTTGGGCAAGCCACTTACCCCCATTTGCCTTGTAAAAACCTAAAAAAAAAATATTTAACTGCTCTTAAGGAAAATAAAATAGCTATCTCATGGTCATTTTGTGCTTAAAAGAGGCAAAGTATTGATTTAATCCTCAATCACATTACTTATGAATCTTACATAAAACTTTAAGGGTTTTTAAACTCTAACAGACACTCTTACCATGGTAAAAAATAAGAAACTCTAGAGACAGCAGGGTCACCCAATGGTCAAAATGACTGATATTATTAGTTATAAATCATACAAAAATAAATCCACATTTTCCCTATGAAAACAAAATTATAATCTAAAAGTAAAAAACTGAGACCAATGAAAAAAACCCATTCCATCTGAGAGCAGCTGTTTAATGTAAGTAGTACAAATGAGGTCAGATTTGAACACACTAACAAATCTGAATGCTGACACAATCTGCCAGAACAATCTTGTCAAAAAGATGACCTGTGTAATCATGCTGCCTGCAGTCAAAAGTAAAGTATCTAAATAAAGTTAAATAATCTGTAGGGGAAGTCAAACATAATTTAATATTGGCTAATATTTCTCAATGTCATTCATTTTTATAAATACTTGTAATAAGTAGGGTTCTCTTCCAACATTTAAATTTTTAAATGGTGTAATAAATCAAATTTATCTAAAATTATTAATTGCAAATACTTTTTTGAATAAGCACTGGTATTACATTATTATACTGCATGGTCAAAATTCTCAAAACTAAAAGTTCTAAAATTTATTTAAAATAAAAGCATACTAAAAATTGTAGGCACTGATTACTTAATTTAAAAACTGGGAGGAATGAGAATATTCTGTTTAAAACAAAATTATGTACCAAAATACTTGTTAGATCATAAAAATGAATGGTTGCCCAGATCCCACATAAAAATATGAACTTTATAATAAATAATGATCAATAAAAACAATTAAAACTGCAGTAATTAAATGACATTTTTCAACAGAACTAGACAGAAAAAATAAAAAAATAGAACACAGGAAATAAAAATGTAGACACAATTGAAGAAGGAAGAGGAGAGCCAGAGACACCTGTAGAGTCTCCCTGACCAGAGGTGGCAAGAATGACAGGCTCCCCTAGAAAATGCCAGAATAATTACAAACTCTAGCTAGACTAGAAAGAAAAACAAGCAGACAAATGGGAGTAACTACAATAACTTCCATCTTTTAGGTCCTATATCTCCACTTTCAAGGTCCAATTCTCTGACTCTCAGAAATCCAAGGGAGTAAACTCCAGGAAGTAAAGGTGAGCACAGGAAGGAAGATTCAGTGTGAGATTAAATATAGGAAGGACCAACTCGCCAAAAAGAATAACAAGAGAGTAGAGCACAGCTTTGGCCCCAATTCAAGGATTAAAAGTGAAGAGACAATCAAAAAAGATATCAACTGGATAAAAAAAATTACTATAAATTTGGAAAGACCTCAAAATAAAGAGAATTCCATCACAACTACAAGCAAAGAATCAAAGATAAAAAACGAACTGTCAGGGAAACCTGGAGGGATTTGCATGAACTGATGCTGAGTGAGATGAGCAGAACCAGAAAAACACTGTACACCCTAACAGCAACATGGGAGTGATGTTCAACCTTGAAGGACTTGCTCATTCCATCAGCGCAACAATTGGGAACAATTTTAGGCTGTCTGCAAAGGAGAGTACCATCTGTATCCAGATAAGGAGCTGTGGAGTTTGAACAAAGTACAAGTACTATTCCCTTTAATGGGGGGGGGGGGGGGACCCAGATGTCTTATTGTTTGATCTGGTTACCTCTGAGAATTCTGTTCTCTTTAAGGATATGATTTCTCTCTCATCACACCCAATTTGGATCAAGGTACAACATGGAAACAAAGTAAAGACTGACAGAGTGCTATCTGTGGGGTGGGGGTGGGGGAGGGAAGCAAGATTGGGGGAAAATTGTAAAACTCAATATATCTTTAATAAAAATAATAAATAAGTGAAGAAGTAAAATAATTTAAAAATGAACTGTCTATAAAGAATACATGATTACTTGTAAAAATGAAGAAATGAAGCAAATATTTTTTAAAAACTAAATGTTCTAAAGAAAATAAATCAGAAGGCAAATAGAATATAACAGTTAAATAGTTAAAATTATGCAACTGACTCCTGTATAACTCCTGGAGAACAAAGAGAAATACTAGGAGAAACAAAATTAAACAACTGAGGTGTTAGAAAAAATAAGAAAAGATATCAAAACAAATGACTTAGGAGTCACTTGTCAACAAATTAGACACCAGGAAAAACCATGATTTTAAAATTATCTCCTGGAAGAAACCTCCATAAGAAAAATCTCAAGAATAACATATCCAAAGTCCTAGACTCCCTATCAAGAAAAAATATTCAAATAAAGTTATCATGGAACCCCAGTCAGAATCACACATGGCATGGGAGCTTTTACGAAGAACCAGAGATTTTTGGAATGCAACACCCCAAAAATGCATTGAATAAAAATCTAAAAAGCTTAGTATTATATTACAGAGAAACATGGACCTTATTCTGATCTGGGCCTAGCTTAGGCTTACCCTCCAATCAGTTTGCTAATAAAGCCAAGACAATGGAGTAGAGGAAGCATTTCAATAGAACTCTAAAAATTCCATCCAAACAATTTTAAAATAACCTATCAAACTGATTCATGATCAAAATAGTCAACAAAGGGTCAGGGTGAAACATTCCATCCCAAGACAACTTAAGAAGTCTGTGACAATGTGGGGAGGAGTTGGCTGGTATAGTTGTGGACTATGGAGGCTGAGGACAGCAGTAGCAGAAATAGATCAGGACCTCCCATCTCCCACAGACAGAAAGGGGCTTGGTACAAGAGGTATCTGTGTGGGCACTAGGTGCAGGACCAAAAACTGCTTAGCAACTTCATTGCTTCACAAGTAGCCAGAAAAAAACATGCAAACACCATGCAGCAATAAAAGCCCACATGAGACTAGGCAGCTGGCATGATAAAACATCAAAAAAAATCTGAAATACAAAATACAAAGGAATAAATATTATTAAAGCTAAGAATAACCTACCTGGCAAAACTCTGGATAAATTTTTGAAGGGAAAAAGGGATATCTAATGAAATAGAGAACTTTTCTGAGTAAATATTAAAACATGTAAAGCTTCATTTTTATATATTATTATTATGTTATAATATTTGGTAAATATTATAACATATATGTTATAACTATATATAACATAAAACTTCATTTTTTAAAGACAGTGAGTTCCAAATTTTTCTCCCTCCCTCTCTTCTCCAACCCAAGACAGTAAGCAATCTGCTATAGATTAAACAAATCCAATCATATTAAATATATTTCCAAATGAGTGAGTCATGGTGTGAAAGAAGAAACAGAACAAAAGGGAAAAAACCATAAAAAATAAAACAAAACTGGGGTGGCTATGTGGCTCTGTGGACAGAGCAACGTCACTGGAGTCAGGAGTACCTGAGTTCAAATCCAGCCTCAGACAGTTAATAATTACCTAGCTGTGTATGGCCTTGGGCTAGCCACGTAACCCTATTGCCTAGCAAAAACCTAAAAAAAAAAAAAAAAAAAAAAAAAAAAAATCCAATTACTAATTCAAGGTTATGTTCTAAATAAAAATCATGAAAATACCCTTTGGGGGCAGCTAGGTAGCGCAGTGGGTACAGCACCAGCCCTGGAGTGAGGAGGACCAGAGTTCAAATTTGACTTAACAATTAACCTAGCTGTGTGAATTTAGGCAAGTCACTTAATCCCATTGCCTTAAATAAATAAAATTTTTAAAAAAGAATACACCCCTTCAGTCTTCAAGGTCAAAATACTCTTAAGCAATTTAACTAAAATCATTTTCCCTTTCCAATGACCATCAACTTAGTTTTCTATAGATTGTATATTCTGCAGTAGTTTTATTTCATTTATGAGATTTCCTTCAGGTCTTCTAACAGTCAAAACCCCTATGGATTTATAGAATACCTCCCTTTTGTTGCAATGTTGTCCTATCATTCTTCAGTTAAATTGTCAAATAAAAATGATAATGATAGCAAAATTATTGATGTAACTTTTTAAAGTACAGCTTGAGGGGTCTATCAAAACTTTTCAGATACTAAAAATCATGATCACTCCTTTGAGACTCATTCCATAATATAAACAATTTGTTCTTTGCAGGCAAGTGACAAGAACAAAAATAAAGAGAAGTCAAGAAAGCCATGAAATACAATGTATGAAGTATGTTTCACAGGGTTTTTTCTTTAGAGAATTTATCATAATAAATTTATCATAATAAAGACAACTACATCTTAAACTGTTGCATTTAACAATCAAGATATTTCATGTAAGCTCTGAGCTACATCTAGTCAAAATCCCATATATTACAAATGAGAAAGAGGGAAGACCATATAGAGGCAAAGTGACTTGTCTCTGATCACAATGTTGGTTCCATTCAACTCAATAAATGGTCCAGAAATTACAGAGAAAACCAAGATGGGAAACAGAAGAATAAACGAAAAACATCCATTCCATTTCTCTAAAGTCCATCTGACACAAGGAAGAAGTCCTACAAACAATGGCCTGAACGCAATTACTATTGCAATGTCTTCCTTTATTCAAAATCTGTGATTTGATAGGAAAAGTTTTAGCAAAGGCCAAAAGAAACAAAATGATATCCATTTGAGAAATTTCAGTAGAAGAGTCATGGGTCAGGGCAGTTTGGTGGTGCAGTGGATAGAGCACCAGCCCTGAAGTCAGGAGTACCTGAGTTCAAATCCAGCCTCAGACACTTAATAAATACCTAGCTGTGCGGTCTTGGGCAAGCCACTTAACCCCATTGCCTTGCAAAAACAACAACAACAACAAAAAAAAGTCACGGGTCATAGAATTCGAGAGATTGTTCAGGGATGACAGCAACTGATTAATAATTAGAAGTAATGTATTCAAGACCTTATTTCGCAGATGACAAAATAGGGTCCTACAGAGTTTACAAGACTTACCTAAGACTTAGTAGAGCAAAGCTAGGATGTGAAGTCAAGTCCTCTAACTCCAAATCAAGAAAGTGCTCTAGTAGTAACACCATCATGGCTACCAAGAAATGGTCATAAAAAAAAGACTACTTAAGTATTTGGTTTCAAACACTCTGTTAAGAGTTGGTTCTACTACTTTGGTTTTCTTTATTCTAAGGTTGAAACTTGTGTTGGAGTGGTAAAACGACCGAATCATTCTGGAAACAATTTGGAACTATGGCCAAAAGGCTATAAAATTGTGGATATCCTTTGATTTAGCAATACCACTCTATATCAAAAAAAGTCAAAAAAGGAGAAAAGAATTTATTTGTTCAAAAATATTTATAGCAGTTCTTTTTGTGGTGGTAAAGAACTGGAAATCAAGGGGGATATCCATCAACTGGGCAATGTCTGAATCAGTTGAGGTATCTAAATGTAATTCTATACTATTGTTTTATAAGACATGATGAGGAGGAGGATTTTTTTTCAGGTTTTTGCAAAGCAAATGGGGTTAAGTGGCTTGCCCAAGGCCACACAGCTAGGTGAGGAGGGTGATTTTAGAAAAACCTGAAGAGATTTACACAAACTGATACAAAGTGAAGTGAGCAGAATTAGGAGAACACTGTACAACACAGAAACTATATTATTCAATGAAGAACTGTGGATTGCCTTGGCTTTTCTCAGTAATACAATGATCCAAGACAATACCAAAGGACACATGATGAAAAATGTTATCCACTTTCTGATAAATAACTGATGGAAATCTGAATGCAAATCTAATACTATTTTTCACTTTCTTTGGGGGGGGGTCTCCATCTTCTTTCATATGGAAATATGTTTTACATTATTGCACATGTATAATCTAGATCAAATTGCTTACTGTCTCAAAGAGAGAGGTGAAAGAGAAAGGAAGTGAAAGAAACTGGAACTAAAAATTTTGAAAAATTAATGTGAAAATTGTTAACATTTAATTGGAAGGGGAGAAATACTATTCAAGAAAAAAATAAAGTTGGAACTCGCAGGTGGAAAGAATAGATATATTAGGAAGTACTGTAGTATAAAAAAATAACGTCTAAAAAAGGAAAATCATTATCTTGTAGGACAAAGATATAACATCTAAATTGGGACCTTAGGAAAACTCTTGACAGGCAGAGATATACAAAAAAACACATTCCAGGAAAAAGGAAGCACTTACAAGGATAAAATCAAAGAATTATACAATTAGAAGTAGAAATGACTTTAATTATTTGTATACCAAAATCACACAGTATTACATGGCATTAAAAGCAGGAGAGGCAAAATACGAGTGCAAGCTTTTTGATTTCAAACATAGAAATCTTTTTACTATATAACAAACATGTGTTAAAGAAGTATAACTAATATTCCAATGTGGCTGAAACACAGAATTCAAGAGTATAACTATGACCAAAATTTAGCTTCATTAATAAGTTGAAGATTCAATTACACCCATAATAGTAAAAGCAAAAATCATTTAACTTTTACCACCCCCCCAAATAAATTCTATGTAAACTTTGCTAATAAAAATCTTAATTTGAATTTTAAAATAATCTATGATATTCAACAAAAATGAATTGATTTCATAATTAATAATAACTCTTAAAGTTTCAAAGTCCAAGAATCAGTGCTTTATATAAAAACATGAATTTTGGAATTAAGGAAGATAGCAGCAGCAATTTAATAAAATGAAATGAAATGCTGCTGTATATATACATATAGAGAGAGAAAATATTATTAAAATAAATTATTATTCTTTCTACATATTTCTATACAGTGTTAAAGTATATCATGATTTGAAAACAAAGGCCTGGATCATGGTGAGCTTGACTCCAAGAGATAATTCAACATGCAGCAATACCAGTTTATGCAAACTTAAAATCCTCTATGCTCTGAAAGTATAAAGTATGTGCGTGCCTCTTTGGTACCAAAGGTCCAAGTTCCCTAAACCAATAAAATTAGCAGTAAGCAACAGAACACACCTGTTATTTCAATTAAGGAACAAGTATATCTGTATGAAGTAGGTACTTAAGAAAACTTATCTTGATTTAATGAAAGGGCCTCCAAAACTATAGTCCAGAGAGCTAATAATAGTTTCACTTAATTAAGATCAATATACCCAAAGGGCTAGTAAATTTAATGGAAGGCAGGAAAAAGGAAGAGAATGCTTACTACCAATTCAAGTGTTGACAATCTAGAAAAGCTTTATTTGGAGGAAAATGACTGAACAATGGCTAAAACTATCTGTTAATGGTGTCCTCAAAGAATATGTGAGGCAAGTAGGTTTCACTGAAAACAAGTAATACTACTAAAAAATTATCTGTCAAAAACTATCAAATTACTACATGAACAGGATTTTCAAATCACAAATTTTAAAACTGCTGCTGTGATCTATGCTGTTTCATTATGATCCTTGAATACTAAGTGTAAAAAAACTTCCAGATCAAATATTTTAGAATAAAATTTCATTTACTTTTAAATACTTTTACTTTAAATACTGATCTATGTGCATGAAGATATTTTATGCCACATTCTCTTCTCCAAGCTACAACTGTTGTTTAAAATCTTTAAAGACTTTTAAAACTTTAAATGCTTTGTATTATAAAGAACACTAAGGGACAGCTAGGTGGTTCAGTGGATAGAGCACTGTTCCTGGAGTCAGGAGGACCTGAGTTCAAATCTTAACTCTGACAGTTGATAGGTACTAGCTGTCTGACCTAGAGCAAGTTACTTGACCCCATTTTACCACAAAAACTAAAACTAAAATCAAAACAAAGCAAGAACACTATTTTCTAATTTACAATTAATCATGTAGCTTTTAAAAAAGTGTTAGTTAGCAGGGAGGCAAATATAGTATTTAGGCATGTTATTTATGCTTTTATTAAAAGATTAGAGCTCTCATGTGACTGGTATGGTATTTTGTCATTACAAAGTACTAAGGCTGCCAGAGCTACCAGCATCACTAAAAATAATGGCCAATAAACAATATGGCAAACTTCCAAACTCCTTTCATTACATAGGAAAAAGGTTGGTAAGAGATTTATTTATATATCAACCTAATCAATGATCCTATCAACCACCTTAGTATTTAAATCACCTAGATTTCACAAAGTTACTGTAAATACATGCAAGAAATATATCCCTCTCATGCTGTCTCATGCTGTTTTTCAATGCTAACAGAAAAAGGTAGCAATAATACACATATGGAAAGTGTCCTTAAAACCTGACATAAATACCATTTATTAATCTGACTTTTTCATATTTATTAAAGTCTCCAACTAACAAAAATAAAATTTAGCTGGAAAAAAATGCTTTTAAGTAGATGTGCCACATGATTAGCAACAACAAATCCACTTACTTTTTTCTCTTTCTCATGATGTTTATCCTGAGAGTGAGAGGAAGAATCACTTAAACTTTGATCATATGACCTATTAGATCCCCGTTTGCTCTTTTTCTAAAAGAGAAAATATATATATATGTGTGTGTGTGTATATATACATATGTATATGTATATAAAATAGTAAAGGAATTATTTTTTAAAGGCATATGCCAGTCCAAATGGGAAGTTTGTAAAATATCTTGACAAGAAAAATGTCCCAATTCGTTCACTCTTTACAGTTAGCTTGGACAGTAGTCAAATAATTATCCAAAGCACAGCAAAAGAAAATCTCATCCTGATCCTGAAATATTTTAAAAGCCATGGTTTTCATGATAAAGGAAAACATATCTGCTATTTCAAAACAAATTTGCAAACACAACAAATATGTTTTGTTAAAAGTCTCAAGTAAAGGGGAGAAAACACTGCCTTTAAAGCAGTGCTAAAACGGAAAACATAAAAATTTGGAAAATCACTGCAGGGCCCCTAGACAAAGCATGAGGAATTCCAATATTATGTTAACAAGCAGTGACAAAGACAGTTCTTTTAAATCAGCCTTTACACAATTTATCAAGCTACTTACTATAAGGAAATAAGTGAAAAAAAGCATATCAATATCAGACCCATGCATTTACAGACATTAACAACAGCATGACTTAGTAGATAGTAAGAAAAACCGTTTATTGAAAACTGAAGCCAATGCATAAAAAAGGAATAAGGTAAGTGCATTTCCAAGTGATCATAAGTAATGGGGCAAAATTAAACAATATTGGCCATACAAGATGTTGGGAGTTATCATGCAAACACGCAGCTTACTTTTTTTTAAAAAGCCACACAATTAATAGGGTGGTTGGGACAATATCACCTAGAAAACAGTTCTATTCATATGCAAAATTCCTAAATTCCTTTTGTTATTTCTCTTGGAATACTTTACCTTTAAATCTCTAGCTTTTAAGTTTGTATATTTCATTGGAATAATATATACAAGTAAAAATGTACAATTACCAACATTCTAAATTACTCTAAGGTTTCATTAAATGAGGCTCTGATGTTTATTATTAGAGGGTGGGTGTGGGTGTGTGTGTGTGTGTGTGTGTGTGTGTGTGTGTGTGTGTGTGTGTGTGTAGAGAGAGAGATTTGTTTTGTGACTAAAATTTAAAAACCATTGTGTAAAAAATGCAAACAAAATAAATACCAAGAAAGAAAAAAAAGCTAAGGCCCAAAACTATTCAGTCAGATTGAGTGAGACACTAACAGTTAAGACATTTGAAGATAATATGGTCAGCAAATATTTAATCCAATCATCAATGATTATAAGAAAGTTCAGAAATATTACTTTCAAAAACACCCAAATGAACTTTTATCAACTTCTCTATCCTAAAACATTTAACCAATAAGAAGCAAAATGTGCTGTTTTGAGTTTCAGTTCTTCTGAAGAAGCAAAATCTATAGAAGCCATGAAACTGTAAGAGGAAAAATGAGTAGCACAAATTACTTATAAAATAGATGAACCATTCAAGTATTTCAACTACAGATTAAGCTGAAAATACTAAAATATACCTGTTAAGTAACTGTCCCAATTAAAAGAACATGTTTAGTTTATATGTTTAGTTGACCATTCAGTTTTTAAAATACCAATAAGTGGCATCCTAGACTAATTTTCTTCCGAACAAAAATTCATCTGTATGTAAAAGTAAAAAAGAAAAACTTTCCTAATTAATAAACTTACTCTCAAAACAAAACATTTTAATTTTCATATTAAATTTAAGATAAATTCTTACCAGTTTACTAAAATGGTATTTACAGTAGCCACAGTATTGGACATTATCTGCCCCATTACCTTCTTCTTCACAAAGGAGTCCTGCAAACTGGGCACTGAAAATAAAAGCCAAAAATATAAAAAACATTCAATCCAGAATTATATCCTTATATTCTTCCTCTATTCTAGAGATAAAATAATCCCCTTAGTCTGCTATTTGAAAGTTATGATTCACTTCTAACATGAACTGCAAAGAACTGAAAAAGCTCTGGGGAAACCACAGATTTGAAGTTTAAATCAGCTCTTGCAATAAAAATATTAAAGGTTCACCATACTGTTATCACATCCTTTACCTCCCTTTTCCTGTTCCATTCCTTCCTTCTCTTTCTCCCCTTCTTGCCAAGCGCCCACCTCCCGAAAGTCCCAATGATCTCTCTCTTCAGCTCAGTCTGTTCTCATCCACAATATCCACTGGACGTTCAGGCTCACAGCTTAGGATTTAAGTTCCTGTAGTTCGTAATTGTGCCATTTTCTAGGAATGTAACCACAGAAAATGGGATGGGATTACTCTATTTATGAATATTTAAAATGTATCTTTTTTAAAAAATGAAAATACCTCTTGGAGTGATCTAAGTACAATTAAAATTAAATCCTATTTTTAACAGTGTAGAAATTAATATGATGCTATTACAAAATCTCATCATCCAATTGTCCTATCAAACATGAATGCAGAAACTTTTTTTTTTTACTCTGAAAATTTCTTCCAGTGATCTTTAACGAAAATAATGCAACTTATGTTTATTTTATCCACCATGTTGTAATACCAAGCATTTGGAAAGGTTAAATAGAATCCTTAGTCAATATATTTTTCCTAGTTTAACAGAAATTATCAGAAACCAGTGTCTAAATTTTATCACACTTACTGCAAGGAAGGCAAAGGCTTCTATAGTGAGTATGCTGATACTCAGATATAGTAAAAATCAGTGTCACTAATGAAACAGATTTAAATTTGTCTTAAGCATAATGTGGTGCAAAGTACTGTGTGAACAAGAGTGAATAAATTTAACCTCTCTGATCTAAAATTTCCTTATCTATAAAATGAGGGCATTAAATAAGAATCTGAAATTCATTTCAACTCTAAATCTTTGTTCAGATGAAAGTGTTAATTAATGTTATGCTTCTGGCCAAAAGCAACTATCTGATCATTCCCAAAAAGGAAAAGAAGGTAATCAGTAATAAAATTCATGGTCTCAGATAGCTACATATAAATGAACAAAGTAACATGCAAGTAAAAATAGAGACACTAACCCAAGCAGACAAATTTTTTTAACTCATGGGAATCAAAGTGACCTCATTAATGGATTATGCTCTGGCAGTATGCCCTTTTCAAAAAAAATTGAAGAGGTAAAAGAAAGGGGTAGAACAAGATTGTGTATTGAGGATATATCTACATGAAGAAATTTGGGGACCAGAATGGATTGGCAGAGTGCTGAAAATCCTTTGAGTAAAAATCAACAAAGGTAGAAAGTGATTTTGCCACCTGAGCAAACACATTTCAGATAATGTTAGCAAAAAAGAGGAAGTAACTGAGTTCATGAAACAAAACACACATCTGGAACAGCAACAATATATAGGAATGATAGGAACACTGAAATATCTAAATTCTGTCTAGAACACTCTTAGCCCAAAGAAGGCTATCAAACAACCCCTTCACTCTCTTTATGACAATATAGTCCTTTAAAAAGTAGAAATTTCTAAAAGGAAAATTTCTACTCTGGAAGTGATTCTCACCAAAATGGAAAAACTAATTGCTGGGGTAAAGAGCACATGAAACATAGAGATAATTGTACACACCCCCTCACTCCTTGAATTTGTGATACAGAAAGAGATGAATTTATGAATTCATGGTATGATCCTTGGATTCTGAGGAAAGCAGACTTCAAAGAGTCCACAAGGAAGATAAGAGTGCTAACCTAGCGAATAAAATTTTCCAGGGAAGTTAACCTAGAGAGGATGGGAAGTTTTTAAATGTGAAAATTCTGAAAACACAAAAAGAAACCACTACAATTTGAAAGAACATAGGAAATTATCTAAAGAGATAAATATTAACCAATCAACTTTAAAAGTCATGTATAGAAGACATGAAAAAGTCGCTAAGACCAAATACAAAAGCATAGCATCATTCTGCCATGAGTTTAAGTTAATTCTGAGTTAAGGATATTGAGGAAAACTAAAGACTGCACAGAGAGGGGTTGAGGTGAAGATGGAGTTTTAACTACACTGGGAAAGAAGAAAATCAAAAACAGGATAGAATCATTGCTAGAGTTGGACAAGATGATTAAAGATAATAAGGTTGACTGACTCTTATTTGATTTGTTTTCTTGACCAAGGAAAATGATCTTTTGATCTGAAATAAAAGGAAATGGCTACTAGAAAAATACAGTAAGGAAGGATATAGGTAAAAAAGTATCTTAGCCACCTGATCAGTTCAAGTTACCTCAGCCACATCAACACTTTTGGGTAATAAAACAACAGACAGGTAGGTGTGCTTGCCTAGTCACTGTCAGTGATCTCTGAAAGATTAAGAATGAGATACCATAAACTTTGGGGAAAACAATACTGCTAGAATTAAAAAACAAAACTAAACAAAAAAGGAAGACAGAGTTTAATAACTACAGGTCAATAGGATCTAGATTTTAATTCCTAGAAGAATTCTAGATGCTATTAAAGGAATAGTTAATGAACATATATAGGAAAGAAGATCACAAAAGTCCACATAGCTTAATAAAGAACAGATCTACAATGAAGGGCTAACATGTGGTTTGGAGAAAAGTTGTGACTTGAGTGAAAAGTAATAGTGAAGCAACACAGAAAATAACATTAATAATGAAACTTCAAAGATGTTTAAAAAAAAGAATAAAGTTTAGAAGAATACATGAACAGGCAATATTAGTATTACCATAATAAATTCTGAATACTTTTAAAAATACACCATAATAAATTCAAAGTTTTATATACCTTTTCTGGTTTTCCCTGAATATGAAAACATTTCATATTTAATGATCATTTATGAGCTCATAATAATAATAATAATAATAATAATAATAACAACCATTTTTTAAAAATTAACAGACTTATTTCATATCCTTTTCTGGTAGTATTGCTACACAAGTAAAATGGTAAAATGTTTAGGTTTTTTTGTATCATGGGCTCTTTTGAGAATCCAAAGAAATCAATGGACCTAATTCTCACAATAATGTTTTTTAAATGCACAAAAACATATTACATTACAAAAGAAATTATGCTTAAAATAGTTATCAAAAATTGATAGACCTTAGATTAAAGAACCCCTACTTTTAAAATAGTTTACTTAGATTTTAATAAACTTTAGCAAAACATTTGAAAATCTATTCATTCTATGTTCATAGAAAAGTTGGAGATATGAAGAGATCATAATAAAAGTAGGTGAATAATAATTTAATCTTTCTATATCATCAAACAGGAAAGGGAAATGAGAAGTCTCTCTGGTTTATTATAAATGTCATCTGTGAAAAAAGGCCGCCAATGAAATACCCTAAAAATCTCCAACTTGAAGTGGCTATGCAGTGATATTTATCTGTTGGTACCAAACTAAAAAAATGTTATCTAAACTTGCTTCCTAATCCCACCTTGAATACCTCTTTAGAGTACTATATAGCTGGTCCTTACAAATTCTATTTTTAAACCATATATTATTCTACATGGCATTTGTATTTAGTAATAACAATTTCAGGTTTTAGAAATCATCTTAAAAAGTATAGGGTGTTTATTAATAAATATATTCTGTGGTGTGTCATTCCAAACATCACATCTTTCAAATATATTTTTGTAACTTTGAAGTTTAGGTTGGGTAACCAGAAGACAAATGCAGACAGGAAAATGAGTATCTGAGCCCAAACTACCTATCCGATGCTGATAATTTTTACTCAAATAGTACAAACTATGATTATAAAACCCACCTGTAATGCTTAAGAACAATTTTTCACTATCAAACTCATCTTTGTTTTTCCCCTATAAAACTAACTTCCTTATGCATCTCAAAAATATTAATATAAAATACTTACCAGGTTACATGAAACGCTTGTCGACATCCATGCTTATTACATGTCATGCAAGCACCAGTAGCAGCTTTGCTCTCTCTTCCTTGTTCATCACATATGTAGCAAGTCTTTTTAAATAAAAAAGAAAATGACAATGCAAAATTGTAGCAAAATATTTCAACAAGAGTCTGGACTGTGTTTGGTAAATATTCTTAAAATAGATTAATGTCATTTTAATCAAGTACTACTTCTTAAATAAAAATCAAATTAGTCAACAGTAATACTGCAAAACCATGGCAATTACAAAGCAGCTGTGCTAATTCTTGAGGTAAACTGTAACTGTTTCATCATCTATTCCAATTTATACCATAAAACTCATCAGTAATTCTCTGCTCCACAGAACTGACTAGAAGACTTTGATTATCTGCATTCCAAGAAATGACACAAATAAAGCAACAATCATTTTTTCTGCACTTTAGGAAAGTATCTGAAAGCAGCACTAAATATTAAATGTCAACAGGGCACCTCCTGCTTCAAATGTCTGAGATACTACTCTGTTCTCCTTTCCACCTGGTATAATACCTATTGTTCTTCAAAGCACAACTTGGATGCTGCCTTTTTATTAGAGGTCTTTTCTGGTCCTTACCCCAAGTATTACTACTCCCTCTCAAAATTATTTTGCCCCAATCTATTCATTTATATAACATCATAGATTTAGAACTTGAAGAAATGTAAGTAGTCAAGTCGTCCAAACTTCTCACCAGGAAACTAAGAACCAGTGAAAACACAGGCAATTAGTTTGATGCAGAATTTGAATCCTCTTCTCTTCAAAGCTAATGTTCTTTCTACCAAACTACATTTTCTCCTTATGTATTCTTTGTACCAAATATTAAAATACCTAAGGATGAGAGACAAAAGATCTTCTTTTTGTATCCCTAGAACCTAGCAGTGCTCTCCACATATTAGGGACTTAAAAAATTTTGCTAAATTAATTTGACAATTCCAGATATACCCAACAGTGATGATAATTTCTATTAAAAACCGACAAGAAAGGTAAACTTTTATTAATGCCTCATTTGGTAAGGGGATTAAATTCCATTTATATCATTTCAAGTTTTATTACTTTCTAAAGAAAAGCATGCCTAATTTTTCAGTTTGATCTATACAAAGTTCTTATTATTTTATTTTAGAAAAATAGTCTAAGTGTGCTAACTGATTAGAAGCCAACCAACAATGAAAAATTAATTTCAAATTTGCTACATCTAACAACCAAGGGCAGGCATTTTATAGAGTTATACATGAAGTATTGTTATACAAGGAAAAAGAAAATTTACCCTAAAGGCCAAATGAAGAAGACAAATATGCGAGAGATCTTTTCTAGAAGATTAAGCAAGAAACACAGGTTATTTTTAATATCCCTTATATCTGTATAATATTTACAAAGTGCTTTCTCATATCAGATTTCTCTTCACTCAGAAAACAACCCTGTGAACAAGGCAGAACGGGCATAAGTTAAGTCTCTTTTAAAGATGAGGAAAATGAAGTTCAGGAAGGTTAATGATTTGCCCATGGTTTCACTTCCAGTTTAGGACAAAAACCGGGAGTAATGTTCTTTCTTTCTACTTTAAATCCATTGTTTTTTCTACCATGTCAGCACTCTCTTTTTAAAAGAAACACTCCTTAACTTCTGGAAGGTGAACTTTTTTCAAGGAAGATAGTTATTTGGATTAAAGAGAAAAAAAGAATGGGCTTTTAGGAGAAATTTTATAGTCAACCATACTAAATTATATCAAATAATCCATATAATTAAAGCACCATTAAAAACTTGAGGAATGAAAAGAGTGGAAGAAAAAGAGGCAGTAGAGAAAAGAGATACATAAAATGCCAAACACACATAAAAAGAATAGAAATACTAACAATTCTCTTTTTTCTTCAAAAATATATTTAACAATTGTACAAGCAAATTGTACTAAATGTATTCTTAAAGGCATCAAATATTATTTTAGAAAAAACAGCAGGCATCCTTTTGGAAGAAGATAGTGAAAGAAAAGATGAACAGAAGAGGCTATATGAGGAAACTTGAGAAGAGAAGCAGGGGGAAAAATTAGAGAGGGTAAAAAGATTTGTCATAAAATATAATACCAAGATTGTTTCAAACTACCAGTTACTCAAAAAGATATTAATCTGGCACAAAAAAATGGCTCTAACTCATTTCTATTAACAATCATGATGAAACTTTCACTCAAATGTCAAGTACTAATTTCCTTTCCAAAAAAATATTTCCCTGTCCTCTTCCTAAAGACACAGAACTTTCGCTCTTTCAAAGAATTACTTTGAGTAAAAGAGAAATAAGGTAATTTAAAAGGTTTCAATATTTCTCAATCATTTAGTAATAAAACAGCAATATTTTGACAAGGTTTGTAAAGTATTCTGGTGAGGAAATTGAGGCTGATAAATGCTAACTAACTTATCCAAGTGTCATTCGTTCTAAGTGTCTGAGATGAACCTTGAATTTGAGGTCCCTATCCATTCACAAGACAAGGAGTAAAAAGAATGGGAGGGACTATAAGGAAATAAGGCAAGGGCTGCAGGCATAAGAAGACCTTAAGTAACCTGATGTAAACCAAGGGTGCTCTCAAAATGCTGCTCCCCCCCTTGGAGAAAGCTAACAAAGACAGTCTCCTGTACTGGAGTCACCAGTCTCAGAGATATCTAGTTCTCTATAGGGTAAGGACACATACCCCATCTAAAACCACATTCCATAAATAATATCATAACAGGGTTTTACAAAAATTTTATTTAATAATTATTTCCTGTCCTTAAAACCCATTACCCAACCTCAAATGCTGAGGATATTTTTTTGGTCTTCATTTATCATCTTTCCATGCCTCTCCAAGAATTCCACTCTTCAATTTGTCTACTGGCAGTGTCATTTAATCCATTCATAATATAATTCTATAGTGCAGGAAAACTACAAAGCTAAGTACTAATGTTTAGTATAACAACAACCTTATGAGTTAAATAAGGCAAGTATTATTATCCCCATGTAGCATATGAAGAGAGGACTTAAGTAAACTTGCCAAATTCAAACAGTTGCTAAAGGTAGAGACTTCAATTCAGTTTTTTTTTTTAAACAATCACAATAACATACATGAATAAAATTATTTAAATATGCAATTCTCTGGAATATCTAAGTGAATCTAATGTGAAAAAAGTTTTTCTGGCAATAGATTGGATACTAAAATTATTTTGCATCATGAATCCCTTTGGAAGCAGAGTGAAGCCTATGAGTCTTTGCTCAGATTACCATGTTAAAAAAAATTAAATTAAAGAGGATCACAAAATACTAAAATGGAGTCATCAAAATACTTGGTTTTTTTTTTTTAAATAAGCTCACAGGTGCCAGTTAAGAAAGAGCTGCTGATATTGAGAATTTGTGAATTTCATCCTCTCTCAAATTCCAGTCTTATTATTCCTTTATTTTTTGTTAACTTATCCCTTATCATCAATCCTACAAATACTCAAACCATGATGCTATCAAATGCTTTGCTGAGAAGAAAAATGGATATTTCTGATAACTATCATATTGAAATTGCTTGTTTTCTGAAGTAAAGTATACTGTGTACCCTAAGACAATTCAAGACAATCCAGAATTCTAGAAAAGTCAAAAGAACTAGGTACAACAGTGATGTAAAAGAAGAGGTGAGTAATTTTAAAAGCTACAATGATTATTAACAAAAAAACTAGAAAAGCCATGTGTCCAATGATTAGTAGTAAAGGGACAAATTGCTATGTGAGGATAATGGAATATTAGCATATCACAAAAATTATCAATATTTAAAAAAGGAACTTGGCAAAATTAAAGGAAACAATGCAAAATGAAGAAAAGATATCAGAAAAATATACAAACTGACTGCAATTACTTTGCTTATAAAACTGAGATTTGTTTTTCCTGCTGGTTACTAAATGTAGAATTGGGAAATAAAATTAAGTAAAATTTTAATTACTTTACTTGGCATGCTATGAAAAATCAAGATCCTAATGAATCTTAGGGGTTTTTTGGATTATTTTAAGTGATAGGAAAACTTTTCATGTTACACAGAGGAAGCATAGTACTAAGGAAAATGAATACTGGATTTGGAATCAAAAGACTTATGCTATAAAATTCTGGTTCTTGCCACTCATTACCTCTCTGACTACAGTCAATATGTTACTCTCCCTGGGCTTCAGATTATTTAATAACAAAATAAAGAAAATATAATAGATAACCTGAAAGGTCCCTTCAAGCTCTAAATCTACAATTCTAGTACTTGTTATGGTAAAAATCTGCTCTGCCCTAGTGATGTCCATCTTAGCTGACACAGACTATGGTAATAGCCAGTACTCACACAGGTAGAGATCCAAGTTCAAATCGACATGAGGGAATAAACAAAAATGGGTGCCTGAGATTTGAAAGGCTCAACACAATCAATCATATAACCTACTAATAGACATTAACTATATATATCTCCTGTGAGTCATGCATTATACTAGGTATAAGGGATATTAAAAAAAGATTTTTAAAAATGTACATAAAAATGGGGCGACTAGGTGGTACAGTAGATAGAGCACCAGCCCTAGAATCAGGAGTACCTGAGTTCAAATCTGGCCTCAGACACTTAATAATTACCTAGCTGTATGGCCTTGGGCAAGCCACTTTAACCTCATTTGCCCTAGCAAATCCTAACAAAAAAAAAAAAAAAGTACATAAAAAGATCGGGAGAGTCTGAAAAGTTGGAGAAATCAAGAAAAGTCTCCATTTAGATGGTGCTTGAACTGTCCTCAAGAAAATAAGGATTTCTAAGAAATAAGAAATAAAATATTCCACAAAAAACAGGTGACAGACTTCATGGGTGAGCAACAGATACTTCTGTTGCACACTGTCAGTGTGACTGGATTAAGAGTAGTGTCCAGAAGGAAGGAAATCAAAGAGAGCTGTTTATCATCAGACAGCAAAGAATAGGAGGGAGTACAGAAAATACCATCACTACTGGAATCAGAAACAACCAATAAATTTATCAAGTTCAGGGTTCATATAGTTCCTGATACAGCAGGTTGGTTATAGAACAGGGCTTATTTATACCCAGAAGGAAAGCATTGGGTGTTAGGCATGGGCTATACTTACTGGAAAGAATATGTGGACTCAGCAGCAAGTCAATCAATTAGACAGCAAGAGGAATTAAGAAACAGGTTTGAGGAACAAGACCTTGGGATGTGGTTTTGGAAAGAGTATAAAGAACACGTTTTGAAAAGGGTATTAAATGGTATTTTATACAATAAGCCTTGCATACCTTACACACTGTTGCTTCAGGTACCTCAGGGGTCAACAATATGGGATTCAAGGGCGGCTAGGTGGCGCAGTGAACAGAGCACCGGCCTTGGAGTCAGGAGTACCTGGGTTCAAGTCCAACCACAGACACTTAATAATTACCTACCTGTGTGGCCTTGGGCAAGCCACTTAACCCCACTGCCCTGAAAAATCTAAAAATAAACAAACAAACAAACAATATGGGGTTCACTTATGCTCAAGCATGATAGCCTGGCTACATTACATTGCATCCTAGAGGCAAGAGAAAGCCAATAGTATATGCTAAATAGAGTAACATGTTCAGATTTGCACTTTAAGAAAATCAATTGGGCACTGTATGACAGTTAGATGGATAAGAGTAAGAGAGGCCTGAGGCTGGGAGACCAATTAGGAGGCCATTGCAATAGCTGGAGAGGTGAAAACTGATAAGAGCCGTAACTATGATGACTGAGAAATAAGAAAAGAGTACAGATGCAAGAGCTATTATGAAGACAGAAATGGCAAATGACTACAATGTGGGCTGAAGTAAAGTGAGAAGTACAGGCTGAAGGTGAGGTTACAATTCTGGGAGAATAAAATAATTATGGATGTTGCTCAGAAAAAATAATGTAGAAGTGTAGGTTTGTAGTAAAAGATAATGTGTTCCTGATCAACTGAATGAACAACCACAATTCCAAAGCACTAATGATAAAAATATACTATCCGCCTCCAGATAAAAAGGGGCTCAAAGTCCAAATTTTCTTCTTTTGGGAGTATATGGCACGTGTGTTGAATGATATTTTCAATGGATTTTGTTTTTCTTACCTTCTCATTATGTAGGTTGGAGGAAAAAGGAGAGACAAAATTTGAAAATAAAAATAGAATAAAACAAAAAATAAGACAAATTCTGTCTTTAGATGTATTGCGTTTCAGATGTTACAAGGATATTCAGTTTGAAATGTCCAATCAATAACTGAGGATGTGGAACAGGAACTCAAGAGACAGGCTAGAGATATATTGATTTGAGCAGAAATAGATATATAGACCAAAGGTGACCTAATAATTAAACTCGGGAGAGTTGAGGTCATAAAGTGTATAGAAAGAGAGAAGAGGACCTATGACTGAATCTGAGGATATACTGGCAATTAGCTAGCGTGTTATAGATGAGCCAACAAAAAATACTGAGGAAAATGTAGCTAACAACAGTAGGAAGAGGAACAGAATAGAAAACCCAGACAGAAGAATGGCTCCATGAGGAAAAGTGTGGCTAAGAGAAAGAATCAAATGCAACAAACAAGTAAAGGAGGAAGAGGTTTGAAAACTAAGTTAAATCCACCAGATTTGGAAATTAAAAGATCACTGATAACTTTTCAGACAACACCTATTTCCAGCATCTTGGATGAGGGTCAGGAGATCCATATAGCACAATACTGAGAGCTTGAGGAACTACAGGATCTAGTGATGGCTTTTTAAAGATATGGGAAAACTGAAGACTGAAAGCAACATGGATAAGTCAGGAAATAGCAAAAGATGGGAGATTAAAGCAAAAGAAGATGACTGAGGGGGGCATCTGGAGAGGACAAAAGGGGGGATTCAAAGAAAGGTTTTGACTTTGGCAAGTAGGGCCGTACTACATTATTAGAAAATGAAGGGAAAAAACAGTGAAGAATGATGCCAAGGTGCCATAAAACACAAAGAAAGGAAGAAGAGAAAGTTGCAAAGAATGACCTCAATTTTCTTAATAAGTTATGGGATAAAAAATCCTCAACTGGGAATAGAGGTTGGATGGTAGAAGGCCTGAGGAAAGAAGAAAAGGTTCAGAAAAACTTCCATGGGGATTGAGATAGGCAATCAATTAGATAGGAGTAAAACTGGAGTGATGGCCCAGTTAAAAAATGGATTAACATGAATTTATACTAAATCCACTAACTTCTTACAAATAGATTCAAGAGAGGAGGTAGATGAGTAGAAGTAATCCAGGACTGAGTTTGAAGAGAAATGGACAAGAGGACAAAAGAGCAAGGGGTTCAAGACTTAAGAATACCGAGGAGTTTAAATTAATGTGGAGTAAAAACAATCCCTATCTTCAAATAGCTTTCATTTTATTGGTCCAGCAAAAATATGTCATAGGAAGTCATTCCTTAGGCCTATTTAAAAACTTTATGAATCACTAATTATTAGCACCTTTGCAAAGTATTTCTGAATTTATTCTTTCCCTTACAAATAAACTATGTTAAAAAAAATACCTCTTTGATCAAAATGCAGAATGACACAAATTTTTAGACATGGACAATGTATGAATTTGTTTTGCTCAATTATGCATATTTGACAGAAGTGTTTTATTTTACTTCTCTTTAAAATTGGAGTGAGTTGGGAAAGGAAAGAAATTGCTCAACTGAAAATTGAAAAAATTATGTTTTCAAGTATACAAGGCAGATGGGAAAGGAAAAAATGAGAACAGATAAAATCTATAAACAAATCAAGATATCAAATACTTTGAGGTTCAGTTAGTTCAAAAATTCTGATCCAAGGATATAAATTTTAGGAATTTTAGGATTTTAGAAAAAATGGCTCCACTACAAATAGATCTAATTTTCATCTAGATGTCCAAAGGAAAAGTCAAACTTTTCAGTAAAAAAAATTGAAAATATTTCAATGAGCATCTCCCAATTTTAAAACCAAAATGTATTAAATTACAGCAAAAAATTTATTAAGTTTAATTCATCTAATTGTACATACTGTACCTTATTATAACGATCATGTGGAACAGACTGCAGTACAATAGGTTCCATTGTAGAAACGTTGGCAAACTGAACCTCAGGAATATACAGGGCACAAACAACATGAGCCCAACCTTAAAAGAAAGGAAAAACAAAATATTTTAACCTTGTTACCTCATGAAAATGCTTATGTAATAAACAAAACCACTTTCTCTTTAATTTTTAACTTTTGTTTTTCATATTCATTATTAGAATGTATCTTATTCTTCCCATCTAATTTATCTAGAAAGTTTTCACTTATAAGAAAAATTATTTTGTGGTTTGGGGAGGGGGAAATAGTTCAGCAAAACTAACCAACACATCAACTGAGTCTGAAAGCATTGGCAATATTCAACAACTATCATACCAAATCCTACAAAGAAAGAAGGTGCATTTTCTCACCTTTTTCAGGGCCAACCATCATCACAGCTTTTGGAGGTCTTATACTTTCACTATGTACATGGTGTGCCTGGTTCTTTTTTTTTTTTTTAAGTTTTTGCAAGGCAAATGGGGTTAAGTGGCTTGCCCAAGACCACACAGCTCCTTAATTATTAAATGTCTGAGACCAGATTTGAACCCAGGTACTCCTGACTCCAAGGCTGGTGCTTTATCCACTATGCCACCTAGCCACCCCGCCTGGTTCTATTTCTCAGTATATCAGTTGATATGTCTTCTAACACTACTCTAAATTCTCCATATCCACAATTTCTTATGATTCAGAAATATTCCAATGTAATCCTATACTAAAATTTGTTTACTCATTAATCAACAGGAAATCTACTTGGTATTCAATTATTTGCTATGAGTATTTCATTAAATACTACACATTTCTATTTGAATTTGACCTGCCTAGGATATATAATTAGCAGTGAGTTCTGAGTCAAAGATAAGAAAACTTTGTTTACTTTCTTAATCTAATCACAAATTTCTTTCCAAAATGATTGGACCAGTTCACAGCTCCCCAAAAAAGATGGCAATATTCCAATTTTTCCATAACTAATTCAATATTGACAATTTCTGTCTTAGGTAATCATCTTTGTCAATTTCCAAGTTATGAGTCATTCGATGGACTTTATTACTAGTGACCTAGAGCAATCTTTCCTATGGTCAATAGTTGGCAATTTTTTGAGAAATATTTGTTCATATCCTTCAATCACTTATTCTTTTGGACATGCATTTTTAGTCTTGCTTATTTGTATTAGTTACCTTTATATCAAAGATATTTGATGAAAAGATTTCCCCTAATTAAAAGTTTCTCTTAAATTTAAAAATGATGCTAATACAAAAGCCTCTCAATTTCATGTAATCAAAATCTATTTTATCTTTTGTGATGAACCATTATCAAATCCCAGGACTAAAAACTATACACATTTCAAAAAATGACTGCCAATAATGAAGATGGTAATAACTGGTAATTTATACATCACCTCAAGGTTTCCAAATATTACAATAATAATTCAATACACTGCTTTAAGCAAGGCACTTTGCAAACACTATCTCATTTTATACTCACAACAACTCTTGAAAGATAGGCTCTATTACTACTTCCTTCCTACTGATAAGGAAAAGGAAGCAAGGAAAATTTAAGTGACCTGCTCAGGGTCATACAGCTCATAACTATCTGAGGTTGGATTTGAATGCAAGGCCTTCCTGACTCCAGGTCTAGTTCACTACTCTACTGTACTATGTAGAAGACTTTATCACTGCAAAAATTGGACCAAAAGAAGAATCTGTAAAATCCTATACCTCACTATAGTATAGTTTTTCATATCAAATATACTTTTGAAGGGAGTGAGGAGGCACAAAGAAACACTCAAGTATTAGAAGCATGCCTCACCAGGTCACTTTCTAGTAATGAATCTACATTGTTTGGTTGATCTGTTGTCTACTAAGGGTTGTCCAAAATGCATGCAGGCTTGAAATGAGACTTTACATGGCCCCCTACCACAAAGCTCTCCCTAAAATGGCAAATCAAAATACATTGTCTATTGTTTCAATAAAAACTTTTAAAACTAAGGTTGGACAGTCCTGGTGTATGCAATGAGAGTGGTACAGGTAATAATTAGGCATATAAGAAATGTGTTCAGTGAAGAGAATAAGGTAACACCCTCCTCAACTAACAGGGAATATAAAGTTAAATAAAAAATTTTTTAAATGGTTCTTCCAAAGTGCCAAATTGCCAACTGAACCCTTATGCTTAAATTGGGACTAGTTTGGTAGAGAGTTCTTCCTACTAAGGATTGTCTCCCTAGTCAATCAGTCCCATCAAGTGACAACTACTGAGTAGTAATAACAAAAATTCAAATCACATTTTCCTTCATTACTCATCCTTCCTTAAAGAGACCATGGACAGTCTTTACTAATATTAAGCTTCCACACAACAATAAGGAAAATATCATGTATTTCGGGGCAGTCATAGGACAGAACATCTGGCACACAGTATTGAAGTGGTAACAGAGAAAAGAAATGGTATGGAAAGGAAGAAGACTAGAAGATTAGGAAGAAATATCTAAGAAAAAAATGGCTGTATTGAAGCTAGGGATCACTAAAGATTCTCACAAATTCTGAGGGTATAAAGGAAATCCCCAAATATACAAAAATCAAGTTTGAGGACATTTGGATTGCAATGTGTGTTAAAAAGCCACAATCTGGTTTAGTCATTTTGAGATAAAGATAAAATTATTACCTCACGTGAAAAAACTTCATGAAGAGCAAACCAAGAACAAGATGTTGAATAATTAAATGAGCATCTTAGTTTGAAAGAACAAAGTAGCTTTTTCCATTAATTCCCTTGATATTCTTGTCCTTTTATTCTTTCAGCCACATTTTGCTATTTTTTCCTATTTCTATACAAAACTTGGGGGGTATGTTGGTGGTATGGCACTGGATAAGTAATTTTGATAAAATTGTCATTTCTATTATATTGGTTTGAACTACTCAAGAACAATTAATATTTCTCCATTTGTTTGGATCTATATGTGAAAAATTATTTGTAATTATTTTCAAAAAGTACTTGGTTGCCTTTGCAGCCAGACCCCCCCAGTACTTTCGATTGTCTGTGATTATTTTATTTATTTATTTACTTAATTACTTATTTACTTAGGTTTTTGCAAGGCAATGGGGTTAAGTGGCTTGCCCAAGACGACAGTTAGGTAATTATTAAGTGTCTGAGACCCGATTTGAACCCAGGTACTCCTGACTCCAAGGCTAGTGCTCTATCCACTGCCACCTAGCCACCCCCGCAAGTATTTTAAATGGAATTTCTCTCCTTAAGTTTGTTACCAATATACATTGGTGATTTCTACGAGGTTTTGTATTCTGTAAGTTTTAAGTTAATGATTTCAACTAGTTTTCCAGTTGATTCTCTAAATATACCAAATCATTTACAGTGATTTTGTTTCTTCATTGTTTATTCTAATTCGTTCCATTTCTTTTTCTTTTCTTAATGCTAGTTAGCACTTCTAGTACAATATTTAATAATAGTGTTAAGTGACATCCTTGCCTCACCCCAGTCTCATTAGAAAGGTTTCTAAGAGCTTGTTCCCATTATAGATATTATTGCTGAGGATTTTAGCTATTACTCATCAGTTTAAAGAAAGTTTCATTAAATTCCTCTATTTTCTGGTGTTTTTAATATGAATGAGTGTTGTTTTTTGTCAAAACCTTTTTTTCTACAGAAACAATCATATTTTCTTTTTGTTATTAATATGATCAATTATGCTGAGTTTTCCTAATACTGAACCAGTCCTACTCATAGTGTATGATTTTTGTGATACATTGAAGTAATTTCCTTACAAGTATTTTATTTAAAATATTTGGATCAATATTTATCAGGCAAACTATCTTATAGTCTTCTTTCTGTGTTTACTGATTTAGGTAACAACAGCATATCTATATCATAAAAGGAATTTAAAAGAACACCTTCTTTGCCTAATTTCCCAAAGAGTTTATCTATATTGTAATTATTTGTTCTTTAAATGCTTGGTAAAATTTACTTATGAATCCATTGGTCCTAGGAATCTTTTTTCTTTTTTTTTTTTAGGTTTTTTGCAAGGCAATGGGTTTGAGTGACTTGCCCAAGGGCACACAGCTAGGTAATTAGTAAGTGTCTGAGATCAAATCTGAACTGACTCCAAGGTCAGTGCTCTATTCGCTGGTCACCTAGAAGCCCCAGGATGTTTTCTTATTTTTTTTAATTAAAGATTTTATTTATTTTGAGTTTTACAATTTTTCCCCCAATCTTACTTCCCTCCCCCCCCACCCCACCCCCACAGAAAGCAATTTGTCAGTCTTTACATTGTTTCCATGTTGTACGTTGATCCAAACTGAGCATGATGAGAGAGAAATCATATCTTTAAAGAAACATAAAGTATAAGAGATGACAAGATCAAACAATAAGATATCAGTTGGGGTTTTTTTTTTATAAATTAAAGGGAATAATCCTTGAACTTTGTTCAAACTCCACGGTTCATCTGGATACAGATGGCATTCTCCATTGCAGACAGCCCCAGATTGTCCCTGATTGTTGCACTGATGAAATAAGCATGTCCATTGAGGTTAATCCCCAGGATGTTTTCTTAAGAGAATTCATTGATGGCTTGTTCAATTTCTTTTTTCTAAGAAAGGGATATTCAAGAATTCTTATTTCTTGTTCTATTAATATGAGCAATTTTAATTTTTTGTAAATTCATCTATTTCACTTAAATTGTCAGATTTACTGGCAAATAATTGGACAAAACAGCATCCAATAAATGCTTTAAATTCCTCTTCATTGATGGTGTACTCAACATTCTCATTTTTTGATAATGGTAATTTGGCTTCTTTTTTAAAAATCAAATTAACCAATGGTTTAATCTAGTTTATAGGTTTTAAACAGAGTTCCTAATCTCTCCTTTGATTTTCAGTAAGTTCTTTTTCTAGTTTTTTTTTTAGCTGCAGACCAATTCATTGATCCGTTCTTTATTTTAATAGAGTAATAACTCTTTAGAAATATAAAAATTTCGCCTAAGAAAATGCCTTGGAAGCATCCAGTGAATTTTGGGTATGTTGTCTCATTGTTGTCATTCTCTTTAATGCCATATTTTTTTTATTAAAGATTTTATTTGAGTTTTACAATTTTCCCCCATCTTACTTCCCTCCTCCTACCCCCCACAGCAATTTGTCTGTCTTTACTTTGTGTTTCCATGTTGTACATTGATCCAAATTGAGTGTCATAAGAGAGAAATCATATCCTTAAGGAAGAAACAAAAAGTATAAGACAAAATCAGACAAAAAGACATCTGGTTCCCCCCCCCCCCAAATTAAAGGGAATAGTCCTTGAAATTAGTTGAAACTCCATGGCTCTTTATCTGGATACAGATGGTATTCTCCATTGCAGACAGCCCAAAATTGTCCCTGGTTGTTGCACAATGGAACAAGCAAGTCCATCAAGGTTGAACATCACTCCCATGTTGCTGTTAGGGTGTAACAGTGTTTTTCTGGTTCTGCTCATCTCACTCAGCATCAGTTCATGCAAATCACTCCAGGCTTCCCTGAATTCCCGTCCCTCCTGGTTTCTAATAGAACAACAGTGTTCCATGACATAGATGTACCACAGTTTGCTAAGCCATTCCCCAATTGAAGGACATTCACTTGATTTCCAATTCTTTGCCACCACAAACAGGGCTGTTATGAATATTTTTGTACAAGTGATGTTTTTACCCTTTTTCATCATCTCTTCAGGGTGTAGACTCAGTAGTGGTATTGCTGGATCAAAGAGTATGCTCATTTTTGTTGCCCTTCATGCATAGTTTCAAATTTCTCTCCAGAAAGGTTGGATGAGTTCACAGCTCCACCAACAGTGTAATAGTGTCCCAGATTTCCCACAACCCTTCCAACAATGATCATTACCCTTTCTGGTCATATTGGCCAGTATGAGAGGTGTGAGGTGGTACCTCAGAGAAGCTTTGATTTGCATTTCTCTAATAATTAATGCTAATATTGAAAGACTTCTGCAACAAGAATTTTTTCCCCTAAGTCTTCAGGCACTATAGCTGTAAGGTTAATTGCCAGAAAGTACCTAACATTGCATCCAAGGATGCTGGCAGGGGTTACTGGAATAGAAGTAGTTATTCCAAAGGTTCTGAGACTCAGGATCTTGGGCTGTCTCCATCAGGCTGAGAGGAAGCAAGGTGTTTGGTCTTTTGATACATCTGTCACAAACTGCCTCCGGTCTTTATTTGAAAGCATTTTATGGCATTCCAGTGGGGAACTATGGACCATTACTGGGTCTACACCCTGAAGAGATGATGAAAAAGGGTAAAAACATCATTTGTACAAAAAGTTTCATGGTGTTTTGTGGTGGGAAAGAATTGGAAATTAAGTGAATGTCCTTAAATTCGGGAATGGCTTAACAAACAGGTATATGTATGTCATGGAACACTACTGTTCTATTAGAAACCAGGAGGAATGGAAATTCAGGGAAGCATGAATATGATTCAGATTTGCATGAACTGATGCAGAGCGAGATGAACAGAACCAGAAAAACAGTGTACACCCTAACAGCAACATGGGGGTAATGATCAAGCTTGATGGACTTGCTCATCCCTTCAGTGCAACACCCAGGGAGAATTTTGGGCTATCTGCAATGGAGAACACCATCTGTATCCAGAGAAAGAATTGTGGAGTTTGAACAAAGATATTACCTTTGTATAAAAAAAAAAGTTATCTTATTATGTAATTTTACTATCTCTTATACTTTGTTTTGCTTCCTTAAGGATATGATTTCTCTCTCCTCACATTCAACCTCTATCAGTGTATAACATGGAGACAATGTAAAGACCAAGAGACTGTCTTCTGTGGGGAAGCGGAGTAAGATTAGGGGTGGAAATTGTAAAATGTAAAAAATAAATAAATTTTTTTAAAAAAAAGTAGGGCCAAGGACTAGGCTAGAAGGAGATCTGGATGTCTGGAGGCCCAAACCTCTCGGGTTCAGGTTCTGAGTTTTGGTCTGGTCATCACTGGGGTTTGAGAAGATATGGTTGTCACAGTGGACACTGCAGTTTGACTTGCACAACATACATGCTGTCTTCCATCTCTCCCTCAGATAGTCTTGCTACTTCACCAAAATATGTTGCACCCTGTTCACACGCAGCATATACCTCTCTACTGTCTACTATGCTTTACATGACTTACATTTTTAAATCTTCAGAGAATATAGTTTTCCACAACATTCAAGATGCAACTAAAAATATTTAAAAAGTGGACATTCCTTTTATGGAAAACATTAGCATCAATAAAAATGCAAAAATTGGAAAGAATTATTCATCCTTCATTTTCAAAAAGTACCACTGACATCACAGGGTAATGTCTTGACTTGCATGTAATTAAATTTAAATGAGGCACAGTTGCACAAAAGGCCCCAGTCTCTCTCTCTCTTTTCCAGAGTCACTTAAGTCTAGTGAGGCAAAACAAAAATCAAGATGACTGGCAATGGTCCAGGATACAATGGATAATCTTGGATTCTTTAGTGTCTCATCAAGCCCTAAGCACACCACAGTATAGGTTCCAGTTGCCTTCATAGCTCATTCAGGGGAAATAAAGGCAGGCAGTTAAGTGACTAGTCCCGGACTGCATAGCTAGAAACCGTCCAAGGCCATGATAGAACCTTTATCTTTGTGACTTCTCAGGTCCAAAGCTCTATTCACTACACCATCTACCTGACCAAATTAAGATTCCAAAGCAGGGAGAGAAATGTTGGGACTAGGTGGATTTACAAGTGCATTCACTGAAACATCCAAAGAACAATTAATTCCAATATTAAACTGCTGTTGTTCATCCTACATTCTTGCAGAGGACCAATGACTTCAGAAGGAGGCTGTCTTGACTTGCAAGTGAACTGAATGCAAGTGAGGCAGAGCTACATACACAAAGTCAGCTCTCCTCTCATCAGAGTCCAGTGCCAAGACATGGGTCAGGACCACTGGTGGTGGTCCAGGATGCAATGGGATTGTTTTTTTTTTTTTGCAAGGTAAATGGGGTTAAGTGGCTTGCCCAAGGCCACACAGCTAGGTAATTATTAAGTGTCTGAGACCGGATTTGAACCCAGGTACCCCTGACTCCAGGGCCGATGCTTCATCCATTACGCCACCTAGCTACCCCTACCTTAGTCTTTGTAAACTAAAGTCTTCCCAGCCTCAATTTATCTAAGGTAACACTCATTCTCCAATATTACACAAACTGTTTACACAAGCACAGGAAAGGGACTCAAATCTCTTCAGTTATATAAATACATATTTAATACTTAAATCAAAGAGAATCAAAACAGTAAAAGAAAATGAAAGCCAGTATCTCCAAGAGGCTACAGCAACACATACTTTGACCAAGTTAAGTTCATATCAAAAAAATGCAAAGCTGGTTCAACATTAGGAGAATTGTAAACAAATAAGGAAAAATAATAAACATGAGAAAATGTTTATTTCTGGAAGGTTAATTCAAAAAATAGACCACAATAATTACTGAACTGTGCCATACAGTGTCCAATGATTTTAGAAAAGACAAAAGAGAAACTTAAGATCTGTATGAATTGATGAAGGGCACAATAAACCTATCCAGGAAAATAATTTATGATAGTATCAACAATAAAAATAATAATTTTGATAAACTTAGGACCTCTGATCAACCAGGTGGATCAACCATGACTCCAGGGAACTGATGATACCTGCTATCCATCTTCTGACAGAAGTAAATGATTCAAAGAATAATAGTACTCTAAGTAAATGATACCTATATTAAATCCCATATTTGAAACATACTCTTGAAATATTAGCATTTTTTAAATTTATCACACGATCGTCAGGGAAGCTAATTTCCATTTATTCATTTTTCTAGTAACAAAATGTATTTCAAGGATTAATTTTAAGTTAGATTTTTATTTATTTTGCCTTAAATGATCAATTATTCTCTATGTGGTCATGAACTATCCCCGACTTACAAACAGGTAAGATAAAACTTCCAATTCTTCTCTATTTATAGCATAGCTTTAAATTTACATCAATTATCCATGCAGAGTATAATATATAAGGTGTCCCAAAAATCTCTGTGCTGTTTTCAGCAAAGCTTTAAAGTTTATGTTATTAAAGTTTTAAACAACACAAAAACTTTTGGGTCACTGTAAATAGGATACCCATCAGTTCCTAAAAACAAAAGCTAAGACCTACTTCTATTTGTATATAACTCAATAACAAATGACATACCCATAACACATGGCAAAACATTCAAGACAAAAAAAAAAACCTAATAGTAAATTTCCCTTTTTGCCATTTACATTTCTCTTCCTCTCTAATGGAGTGTCCATTACAACTAAAATTATCTTAAAATGTAATACCTCATCTTGCTAAATTCCAGTCTTTGCAGGCAATTAAATGTTCCTTATATCAACAGATTGACTTCATGAAATATGGAAGGTAACATGTTATGATTTAGCCAGCTCAGCAATGAAGTACTTCTTCCATTTGGAATTACATGTATTTATGAATGATCTTTTTAATCAATAATTATAAGAGACTGTTGAGGGTCACAGGAAGGTCACTTCATGACTGGGAATAACTTAAAGGTCCTCTTGCCCATGTACACTAATGGCCTACCCACCTGGGTCAGCTCTCTGGATCTTCTCATCTGTTTCTTATGTTTTGGCACTTCCTGGAACATTGTGTGAAAACACTAAACCGGTGATAGCAACATTATGTGAGAGTACTACCCTGAGGAAGTAAACTTTTATCACCTGCTGTCCACCAGCAGGGGAGGCATTGTTTTACTGGCTACTTGGAGAATACCACGTGAATTGGGAGTAAACCAGGGACTACAGGGATATTTAAGCTCTTGTATTCATTTAAACAAACAGAGGACTTGCCATCTTTGTCTCTGGTCTCTTCAACTTTGCCTGAGAATTTGACTACAGCTGGACTTAGTCAAGTAACTGGTTATGAGTAAAGTATGAGTTAGCCAGCCAGCACACAACAAATAATAAACAGTAGTAGACCTTAAATTTACTGTATCATCAAACTTTTAAAAAAATCGAACCATTTTCAATCTCATTGTTCCCCCAAAAGATGTGACTAATATTTTTTTTAGTAAGAATACTTCTGTGATATTAATTCAACTTTTGAATGCTTTATAATGTACATATTACTGGTAGCCTATGTGTATAAATAATATGTTTATACACAAAACACAATACATACACAACCATACTGGTGAATATAGTCAGTTTTTACTATTGGAGTACACAATCAAAAAATCTTTAAAAAAGGGGGCAGAGTCAAAGTGGTAGTGTATAGGCAGGAATTCTCAGAGACTCTTCCCCAGAATGCCACAAAATTATGACTCTAACCAAATTCTAGAGAGGCAGAAGCCACAGAAAGATTGAGTGAAACAATTTTCAAGCCTAAGACAATTTGGCAGATCCTTGGGAAAGGTCTATTCTACCAGCACTGGGATAGGAAAGAGCCAACCCACACCAGAGCAAACCAGTTCCAGCCTTCCAGAAAAAGTCCAGGTGCACCTGGCTTCCTGAGGGAGCCTGAGTCCATGACAGTGGAACAGTTCCCAGACCTCTCAGTTCAGGATCACCAAGGACAACCTGGAAGGTCAGTAAGGAAAACCATGCTGCACCAACAAAAACAAATCTCAGAGCAGCCCCTGCCCCAGGAACTTGTGGGTCCACTCAGCAGCTGCTTCCAGACTACAGACTACAGACAGCAAGGAAGTTGGGAGAGACTGCAGGTGTCTCTCTCTCTGCTATCCCTGGGGCAGGACTCTGCTGTTTTGTCCATATTCATTTCCAGCATCCAATCTGGGCCCCCACACTACCACAGAGGAGCAGGGACCCTCCTCAGAGCTCCTGGAGAGAGGGGTGTTTGTGATCAGTCCTTAATTTATCCAAGTTCTAAAGAGAGATTCTGAAAGGCCTGGGGGCATGGGGAGGGTCACTTTGGAAGCCCCAAAGGTTTGGATGTATGTTAAAATCAGGTCATAGGCTGCAGAAATGAACAAACAACAGAAAAAAAAAAATCTGACCATAGAAAATTACTTTGGGGGCAGCTAGGTGGTGCACTGGATAGAGCACTGGCCCAGGACTTTAACCCCATTGCCTTGCAAAAACAAAAAAGAAAAAGAAAGAAAATTACTTTGGTCCCATGGACAATCAAAATATACACTCAAAAGATTGACAAAGTCAAAGCTTCTGTATCCAAATCATCCAGGGAAAATAAGAATTGGTTTCAAGCTATGGAAGAGCTCAAAAAAAAAAAAAAAAACTCTGAAAAGCAAGTAAGGGAGGTAGAAGAAAAATTGGGGAGAGAAATGGGAGAGATGGAGTAAAATTATAAAAAACAAGTCAGCAGCTTGGTGGACACAAAAAAATACTGAAGAAAACAACATGCTAAAAGACCAGGTTATGTCAAATAGAAAAAAGCAGTCCAAAAGGCCAATGAAGAGAAGAATGCCTTAAAAAAAGCAGAATTGGTCAGCTGGAAAAGGAAATGAGAAAGCTCCCTGAAGAAAATAACTCCTTCAAATGTAGAATGGAACTAAGAGAAGTTGATGACTTTGTGAGAAACCAAGAAACAAAACAAAACCAAAAATAATGAAAAGCTAGAAAAAAATGTGAATGATCTCTTTGGAAAAACAACCAGTCTGGAAACCAGATCCAGAAGAGATAATTTTAAAATTATTGAGCTACCTGAAGGTCATAACCAGAAAAAGGAACTTGACGTCGTTTGTCATTTTTCAACATAGAAATTCGGCAAAATTCCCCTGATATCCTAGAAGCAGAGGATAAAATAGAAATTGAGGGAATCTACCAATCACCTCCTGAGATTGGAAAATTAAAGTTCCCAGAAATATTACAGTCAAATTCCAGAACTTCCAAGACAAAGAAAATATTACAAGCAGTCAGAATGAAACAATTCAAATATTGTGGCACGACAGTCAGGGCTTGGAATATATTTCCAGAGGCAAAAGAGTTTGGATTACAAATGACAATCAACTACCCAGAAAAACTGAACATCTTTCAGGGGAAAAGATGGACATCCAATGAAATAAAGGATGTTCAAATTTTCCAGTTGAAATGACCAGAGCTGAACAGAAAGTTTGATCTTCAAATAGGACTCAGGTGAAGCACAAAGAGGATAGACAGTAAGGGCAAATTATGAGGGATTTAATGATGTTGAATTGCTTCTCTTCCTGCATGGGAAGAAGTTATTATAACCCATATGAATGTTCTCATTTATTAGAGCAGTTGTAAGGATATATATATATATACACATATATATACACATATATATATATACATATATATATATTTAAGGCATAGGAGGGAGCTGAATATAAAAGCATAATAAAAAGGAAGTTAATGGGTGAAAAAGTAATGTACTTGGAGAAAGGGAAAGGAGAGGTAGTATGAGCTAAGATATTTCATGTAAAAGTGTCAAGAAATAGTTTTTGCAATGGAGTAGAAGGGGAAGGTGAGGGGGAATGAGTGAGTTTTCATTCTCATCAGAAGTGGCTCAGAGAGGGAATAACATAAGGAAAGGAAGTGTGTGGGAGAAAGGGGACAGGGAGAGGGGAGGGTGAGTGTAGGTGACAGTAGAGAGGGAAGATTGTGGGAGAGACAACACACTTTTGAGAAGGGACAGGGTGAAAGAAGAGAGAGAATAGAATAGAGGGAAATACAGTTAATAGCAACTGTGGGAAAAAATTGAAACACCTTCTCTGATGGACTTATGATAAAGAAATGCAACCCATCTCAGAGACAGAGGCAATGGTATCTGAACAAAGACTGAAGCATGTTTTTTTTTCTTTCACTTTATTTTTCTTGAGGTTCCTCTATCACTTTGGAGGGAAAGAAAATTATGTTTACTTTCACAACAAGATTATTGCAGTAATGTGAAAATAAATGAGAGGGGACTTTAAAAGATCACTGGTCTACTCAAACATTCTAATTTTAGCCACACCCTTATCTCTAGCAAAAATTGCTCTCAAAATTGTTAACAGATTTACCCTAAAAAAAAACCCACCAAATCCAATACCCTGCTTTATGTCCCTAGTCCTTCCTTGATTTCTAGAAAATCCAAGAATTTCAACAACAAAAAAAAAATCAAAACAATTTCAATAAAGCAGCATGCATTAAAATAAAGGAATCAAAAACTAGCTCTTGGCCTGATGTCCAGCACACAGTAGGAAATTAATATATGCTAAATGCGTGAAAACTCAACTTTTGTGAATATTGTCAATAAATCCCATCAAAAAGAGAGAGAGAAAAATTTCATTCAAAATAACTAGTTAGATGAGAATTCACCTATGGAGACAATATATGCATACAAGCACAAAACTTGTATAAAACTTGTAAAAAATAAAGACAAATAATTAGAAATATAAACTGCTCATAATGGCTAGTCAACAGTCAATCAGCAATCATTTATTAAGAACCAGGCACTATGAAAACACAATAAAAAATGACAATACCACTAAAATTATTTACAAACTCAATACCATTAACAAAAAAGAATTAGAAAACAAAATTTACAAAATTCACCTGGAAATCAAACAATAAAGGAAAAAAGTAGGAGCGAGTACCAGATTACAAACTCCACTACAAGGATGAAATCATAACTATATACTACTTAAAAAATAAAAAATTCATCGATTAAATAGATTTGAAACAGAAGACATAGAAGCTACCTATTATCATGATACAATTGAATTGGGTGCTGTATTTAGACTTGAAAAGTGATACCTTATCTGTCAGATCTATGAAAAAGTAAGAAGTTCATGACCAAACAAGAGATAGAGAACATTATGAAATGCAAAATGGATAATTTTGATTAAATTAAAAATAAAAATTAAATTTTTGCACAAATAAAACCAAAGCAACCAAGATTGCAAGGACAGCAAAAAGCTGTCAAACAATTTTCATAGTTAGAGTTTCTGATAAAGGAAATCATTTCTAAAATACATAGAGAATTGAGTCAAATTTTTTTATATTTTTATATTTTTAAAAATACAAGGCATTTACCAATTGATAAATAGTCAAAGAATATGAAGCAGTTTTTAGATGAAGTAAAGCAGTCTATAGTCATATAAAATGTTCTAAATCATTACTAATTGGAAAAATGCAAATTAAACAACTCTGAGATCTATCAGATTGGTCAATATGACAAAAAAAAAGGAAATGAACAATGTTGGAGACAATGTGGGAAAACAAGGACATTAATGCACTATAGGTGGTGTCATGAAGCAATCCAAACATTCTGGAGTGAAATTAGGAACTATGCCCAAAGGGCAACAAAACTTTGTATATCCTTTGACTCAGAAAAACCACTACTGGGTCTGTATCTCAAAGCAATCATAAAAAAGTGGCAAAGTATTGGATATTTAAGGGGATGCCCAACAATTGGAAAATGGTTGACCAAACTGTGGTATATGAATGTGATGAGTATTATCTGTTCTATAAGAAAACATGAGTGAGCAGACTTCAGAAAAGGCTAGAAAGACTTGTATGAACTGATGCTATGTGAAGTGAGCAGAACCAGGAGAACAATGAAAACATTAAACAAACAGCATTAAGTGATGATCAACTATGATGGACTTACTCACCTCAGCAGAAGAATTTTAAGGGACAATTTTAAAGCACTGTGTTGAAAAATATCCATATTTAAGAGAAGAAGTTATAGTCTCAATACAGACCAAAGTATAACAAATTCTATATTAAAATTTGATTTATGCCTTCCCCCCCTTTCATGGTTTTTTAGATTCCCTTTGTTCTGATTCTTCTTTCACAGCATGACTAATATGGAAATATATATAACACAGTTGTAAATGTATAGCGCCCCCCCATCATATTACCATCGGGGGAAGGGAAAAAACGTGGAACTCAAAATCTTACAAAAAATGAATGTTGAAAACTATCTTTGCCTGTAGTTGAATTATAAATTAATATTAATGAATTAATTAATTTAATTAATCATTAAAAAGAATTGGAAGTAATCAAACAAAATAGAAAATTTTTTAAAGAAAGATTTTATTTATTTTGAGTTTTACAGTTTTTCACTATTCTTGTTTCCCTCCTCCCACCCCCTACAGAAGGCAGTATGTCAGTCTTTACATTGTTTCCATGGTAAACACTGATCTAAGCTGAAGAGAAATCATATCCTAAGAACGAAAAATAAAGTACAAGAGATAGCAAAATTACATAATAAGAGAACAGGTTTGGTTTTTTCCCCTAAATTGAAAGCAATAGTCTTTTGTTTAAACTCCACAGTTCTTTATCTGAATACAGATGGTATTCTACATCGCAGATACCCCAAAATTGTCCCTGATTATTGCACTTGATGGAATGATACAAGTACATCAAGGATGATCATCACCTCCCCATGTTGCTGTTAGGGTGCACAATGCTTTTCTGGTTCTGCTCATCTCACTCAGCATCAGTTCATACAAATCCTTCCAGGCTTCTCTCAATTCCCATCCCTCCTTGTTTCTAATAGAACAATAGTGTTCCATGACATGCACATACCAGTCTGTTAAGCCATTCCCCAACTGAAGGACATTCACTTAATTTCCAATTCTTTGCCACCACAAATAGGACTGCCATAAATATTTTTGTACATTTTTACCCTTTTTAATACTCTCTTCAGGTTACAGACAGTAGTGGTATTGCTGGATCAAAGGGTAATGTATACAAAATAGAAAAATTATAAATAAATCCCAGGACTTTAATGATAGACAACTTAGGAAAAATTATTTGATGTCAGAAAAACTGTATATCTGCCTGCCAGAAATTAATTTTAGACCAACATTTTATGTTATAAAGTACTTTAAGCTTTAAATGGATGTATGATTTGGACAAGAAAGATAATGGCATAAATAAATTATAGGGACACAAAAGGAAATCATTGTCATAATTATGCATAAGGGAAGAGTTCCTGAACAAACAAGGAATGGAGAGGATCACATAAGAAAAAATGAATTATATAAAATTGAAATGGCTTTGAACAAAGCAGTAAAAATTAGAAGGAAGATAGTGAATTGATAAATAATTCTTGCAGGAAATTCATTTCTCTGGTCAGGAATTTATATCTAAGATGTAGAGTAAATTGATGAAAATATTTAAGATTAAAAGTCAATCTACAATAAATGGTCAAAAAGAATTAACAGGCAGTTCTCAAGGTAAGAAATCAAACTTATCCAAAATGTATACAAAATGCTCTAGATCACAAATACTAAGAGAAATGCAAATAAAAATAACTGAGGTTATATACTTCATATCAATTACATTGGCAAAGATGACAAAAACTGAAAATGATAATTGCTGAAGGAACTGTGGGAAAACAGATATGTTAATGAATTGCTGGTGAATCTATGTGTTGATCCAACCAGTCTAGAAAACAAAATGGAAATATAACCAAAAAATAACTAAAAAGAAAAATATCTTTAGACTAAAAGAATACCATTTTAGACATCTCCTTCGAGAGAAAGGACCGATAGGCAAATATATTTATAGCAATATATCTTCTTATACCAATACATGTATTGATTATATATATATTTATGTATATGTTCTTAAAGCAATACACTTTGTTGTTAACAAAGAACTGGAAACCAAAATGGTTATCTGTCAAATGGGAATGGCTAAGTAAACCATATAAATGCAATGCCACATTGTGCAAAGTGATGTAAAGGTTGACCTGAAAGAAACCAAGGAGAACTTGAATAAATGATAAAGAGTAAAGAAAACTAGTCATGGTTAAAAAATAGCAATAGATCCACAGAATGAACTAGACAAAGGAGGCCCAGAAACTATGGAACTCAATAACACAGTCTTTAATAAAATGGAAAACATGAATAAACAAGGAAAACTATTTGTTAAAAAAATACTGGAAAAACTGCAAAATAAACTGGAAAGATTTAGACTTAGACCAATATCTTATATCATATTTCATAATACATTCTTAAGAAATACAGAACTTAGTATTTTTTAAACAAAATACTATATCACAATAATATTTCAAATTACATCATAAATGTTGCATTATTAAAAATTAGAAGACAAACAGAACATATACCTCTAGTAGGTAGGAGATATATTCTTAACCAAACAAGAGAGGTATTACAAGAAGATAAAATAGATATTTTACATGAAACAAAAAGTTCTTCATAAACAAAATTAATGCACCTAGGCAAAGTCTCATGGGGAAAGAATATTTCCATCAAATTTCTCTGATAAGAATTTGGCATCCAATATACAAACAATAATGTGAGTCAAAAGATACAGACATTTCTCTAAAGAGGAATTACAAAGTATTTACTATCCCAAAAAAGAAGGCTCCAAATCACTAAAAAGAGAAATACAAATCTTTTGAAAAGAAAACTATTGGTTTCATTTCACACACTGTAAATTGGCAAAGATTAAAAAAGAGGCAACAGTCAATCCTGGAGGCACTGTGCGTTACAGGCACACTACTGCACTGCCAGTGGAGCTCTGACATGGTACAACCATTTTGGAAATCGATGTCGAATTATGCAAGTAGCTACAATGTACATTATTACATACCTTGGAACCAGAAAATTTATTAGTGGGGCTTACCTCCAAGAAAGTGATTGACAAAGTCCTCACAGACACCAAAATATTTATAGCAACACTTTTAGTGATACAGAATTGGAAACAAAGTAAATGCCAGTGACTTTGGGAAATGGCTACATAAACTGTGGTACAAGGATGTAATGAAATATGATTGTGCTATAAGAAATGATGTATGTAATGAATATTGAATTTAAGAAAGATCTACATAAAATGATTCCAAGTAAAGAGTCAAGACTACATTATGCAAAATAACTACCATGATGTAAATGGAAAATAATGACCACATGACAAAATCAAAAGTGAATGAACAAAACTACAAAGGTCATTGATGAGTTATAAGATACACCTCAGTTTGGGAAGGCAGAAAGATCTTAAAGCAATACTTGATTAAGAACTTTCTCAGTTGTGCTAAAGAAAATAGAGGAGGAAAGAATAGGTAATTGGATTGAGGAAACTAGTTCCTAGGGGTAAAAAAAAAAATTGCAAAAATAAATTTTAAGTTCCAGGAGAATTTATTTACTTTTCTAATCGCAACTTCTAGCACAGTCTCTTGCATGTGGTACATGCTTAATGAATGCCTGCATGTCTATTACTATTATTTTTTAACTTGATAAATATCAATATGAACTTTTATCTATACAAAGTTCCCATCCATTCCCTTCCTTGCACTTCTCTTCCCAAGAACTTAAATTCTTTTTTGTAAAATTGTTACCCTGAGGATTAGCACTCCAAACAGATACTTTCTCCTCCCCTATTTTTTTGGATCTTTCATCCTCCTTCCTATCACTAAAGGAAAGCATTCCCTACGCATCTATTTTTCATCTCTTTTCCTCCTTTATTCTTTTTCATGTCAATCTCATTCACTTCTTTCTACATGCACAACTCCAGTTTTAATTTATATCTTCAATTAACCTTAAAACATTTGGGATAGCCTGCAAAAACCACAAACACAACATAACTAAAACTCAAAATATTTTCCTTTAAATCTGCCCCTTCTTTTGAACCTAATTAGATGTGCTAACCAGAACTAATCTTGCCTCTAAAAACCTTCCTTCTTCCTAACTTTCCTTTTTTTTCCTGAGATCACTATCATCTTCCCAGTAACTCAAGTCTGAAATCACAGAGTTAAACAACTCCTTTCTCTCCCTCACCTCTCACAAACAGTTCCCAAGTACTATCGATTCTATGACTTCACAGCATCAAGGCACAGAAATTTTTCTAAAAGTTTTCTAATAGGCAAGATTCCCTCTCTTCCTCTAATCTGTTACTCAAATTAATCAAAAAATAAAACCACAAGTTTTATTTTTATTAGACAAGTAAAACAAATTTCCACATCAGTCATGTCTAGATATAATATAGATGTGCATACACATACACACAAATGTTCTTACTCTGACAGGAAGTGAAGAGCACATTATGGCTAGAATCAGAGTTGGTCTTTACAACTAACTATAAGTTCTTAATTCTTTCAAAATTGTCTTCATGATATTATCATTATATAAATTTTTCTCCTGATTCTGCTCACTTCACTATATATCAGTTCATGTTAAGTCTTCCCAGATTTCTTTGAAACCCTCTCCATCACTTCTTATAGCATAATGTTCTATCACATTTCCATACTATTTCAGTCATTTCACAATTTGGGGGCATTCACTTGGCTTCACATACTTTGGGACCTCAACAACAGCTAAATGGAGATTATCATTGTGATATGTTCTAGTACATTCTTCAATTTGTTTTTGCTTAGAACTAATCTCTCTCTTCTTTAATCTACTCTCATTCTATTCTCATTCTAATTTCCCTCCTCTCTTTCCCCATTTAAATTGTGGGAGAAATTGTGTATGCTATATATGTTATCCTTTGATCAGCTAGGATGAGAAAGATTTAATGTCAGTTCTACATCAACTCCTCCCTCATCCTATCCATTCCTAGTCATTTGTAGAAATTCTACTTGTGAAATCTGATCATATGAGATAATTTTCCTTAACATTATATTTTCCTCTTTCCATTCTTCTCTTAAAATCATCAAAACCTAACAAAACCATTCCCAAATCTTTTGTCTAATTCATTTTCTTCTATGATTCCTGATGATGATATAGTTCAGAGGGGAGATAACATGTATCATCTCCAATATTGGAATATTGGAAAAGATTATAATTTTCACTCCCAAGTCAAAAAGAAAATACTACAAGCAGCCAGAAGGACACAATTCAAATATCATGGAGAACCAGTCAAGATCACACAGGACTTAGCAGCAACTACATTGGAAGCTCATAGGGCTTGGAATACAATATACCGGAAGGCAAAAGAGCTTAGAATGCAGCCAAGAATGAACTACCCAGCAAGGCTGAATGTCCTCTTCCAGGGAAAAAGATGGACTTTCAATGAACCAGGGGAATTTCAAATGTCCTATTGGAATGGCCAGAGCTGAACAGAAGGTTTGATCTTCTGATACAGGACTCAGGTGAAGCATAGAGAGTGGAGAAGGGGAAAATATGAGGGACTTAATGAGGATGAACTGCATGTATTCCTGTATAGAAAAATGATACTGAGAATACTCATATGAACCTTCTCATTTAATAGAGCAGGTAGAAGGAGCTTTTATAGATGAAGCACAGGAGAAAACTAAATTTGACGATACACTGTGGTGTAAAAACGGAGTCAATAGATAAAAAGGAAATGTAATGGGAGAAAGAAAAAGGAGAGGAGGAATAGGCTAAGATATTTCATATAATAAGATTTTTCTTTATTACCATGAACTATTGCAATGCTATGGAAGGGGGGGAAGACAAGGGGGAATGAAGGAATCTTTGCTCTCATCAGAGGTGGCTCGGAGAGGAAACAGCATAAATACTCAATGGGGTATAGACATCTGAAGTAAGAAGGAGAGAAGGGGGATGGGGGAAGGGGGGGAATGTGAGTGACGGAGGAGAGGATGGACCATGGGGGAAGAGTGGTCAGATATAATATATTTTCTTATTTGCTTCTTGCAAGGGGCTGGGAGTGGATGGCCTGTCTGGGACCCTATATAGGGCCGGGTGGATGCTGGGCCTAAGGGGTGGTATGTGGGCTCAGGGCTTCTTGGCCCCAGGACTAGGGATCTGTCTGCTGTGCCACTCAACTACCCTACAGCAGAGTCAGAGTGAAAGGAGAGAGAAAACATAGTACGTGGTAATGGAGAAGTATGAATGGAGGGAGTTGCGATCAACAATGGCAACGGTGGAAAAATATGAAAGTAACTTTTGTGATGGACTTATCTTAAAGAATGTGATCTACCTGCGACAGAGTTGGTGGTGTTGGAACACAGACTGAAGCACATTTTTTTTGTTATTATTATTTTGGGGGGGGGGGGTGCAGGGCAAATTGGGCTGGGTGGCCTGCCTGGGGCCACACAGCTGGATGATTGTTGGGTGTCTGAGGCTGGATTTGGACCTGGGTGCTCCTGGCTCAAGGGCCAGTGATCTGTCTCTGCCACCCAGCCACCCCTACTATTATTATTATTACTATTTTATTTTGGGTCTTTTTTTTGTTTTTGTTTTTGTAGGGCATTGGGGTTGGGGTGACTTGCACGGGGTCAGACAGCTGAATGATTGTTGGGTGTCTGGGGCCAATTCTCCATCCACTGTGCCACCTTGCCATACCTTCAATTATTATCATTATTATTATATTTTGATTTTAATTGTTTTTCTCTCCCCTTTACTTTATCACTCATGCGGGTCTATATTTTTTGGGGTGAGGGGATATTATGTTTACTCTTTTTTTTTTTTTTTAGGTTTCTGCAAGGCAGTGGGGTTAAGTCGCTTGCCCAAGGCCACACAGCTAGGTAATTATTAAGTGTCTGAGACCGGATTTGAACCCAGGTACTCCTGACTACAGGGCTGGTGCTTTATCCACTATGCCACCTAGCCGCCCCTATGTTCACTCTTAAACAAGAATATTTTAGTAATGTATTAAAAAAAAAGTTATTTGTACAAAATAAGAATAAATAAATAATTTTAAAAGATTATGATTTTCATACTCTCAATACAATATGTGTAATGAGATTGATATCAATTATAATTTAGTTTATAGAGGTCCTTTTCAAACGCAGACTCTGGTCTGGGAATTAGTGAAAATAAAGCAGCCAGGAGCAATCTATTAATGTTGACAAGTCTGAATTCTTATCCTGACCTGTATTTGCTTGTGTTAAGTGAAGTGAATCAGAAAACTGTAATCTGTTCTATAGTCAAACAAAATATAAGCACCTCCTTACACCCACAACTATACAATCAACTTAATCAATTTCCACAGGAATTGAGAATACCTGTGGTGTTCTACTGGGATGGTCAAAACTTGTTCTAATTGTTATATTGTTATCACTGGTGGGTTCATGCTGAGAAAAATCACTCAAGCTCCAAAACTGAATATTTTATGATCTACCTTCCCCTCCCTTCCCACATATGATCACGGATATAATATCTGCTTCCATTACAGCAAGGTGGAGATCCAATCAAGAGAAATCTCAAGATTTGCAAATCTGTTACTCACAATGGAAGTAATTAAACCACTATTTGATTACTGGCCTTCTGTCTCTGGTCCAGCTCTGTGATGACCAAGTTAGACTTGTTCAGTAAAAATTCTGTTAACAGAATGTAAGCAGTTTATCCTTTCTTAGTACCAGAAGCTTGTTCATTTGTGTTTACCTTTTTGTGTTGTTTTCACCACTGTATGTAAATTTCAACGTTTTTATGCAGCTTTGACCTTTTCATCAAGAATGCTTTATTTAACTAAAAATTCACTCTTAGCCCTTCTCCACCCCCCCCATAGCATTAAAGTCAATTTTGTAAGTTATCTTTGCTTATATATGCCTATATCTTTTGACTTCTATAATACTGCTCTATAATTCCAAGATCTCAGTTCCTTTATGGTGGTGATCATAACTGTGGCTCCTCAATAGTTGAATTCTTTGTTCTGGAAGCTTTAAGTATTTTTATTTGACCCAGAAGCTTTAAATTTTGTCTGTGATGTTATTGGAAGGTTTTATGTTGCATTTTTCAGAAGATGGCCAACAGATTCTTTCTTTTCAGGCTTTGCCCTCTGGTTCAAAAGAGATTGGTTTAATTTTCTTGAAACAGAATGTCTAGACTCTTTTTATGGATGTGGTATTCAGAGAGCCAAATAATCCTTAATTTTTTTTCTACTTACATCAGTTTTTCAAATGGGTTGTTCTTAGTTTGAGATACATGGCATTTTCTCCTATTTTTTTTTATTCTTTTAACTTTAATATTTCTTGTCGTCTCTTGGGAGTCATTGGCTTCTCTTCAGACCATTCAAAATATTAGCAAGTTTCTTGCTTGGAGGAGATTTTATATCTCTTATACCAAGCTGCTGGTTCCCATCCCAATAGCTCTCATTTCTCTTCAGTTTTTTTCCCAGAAGTCCTCACATTTAATTTATAGGGGTTAGTATTTTGCCTCAACTCTTTCAGGAATTTTGTGTCCAAGCTGTCTTTTCTCTGGTATTTTGCTTATAGATGTTTGAAGTCATTCTCTTCCTCCAGTTTGTGTCATGAGCTTCCTTGTCACCATAACAATTATTTACAATGGGTTTTCTTTTTTTTGTTTGTACCCTCTGCTACCTGACTTGAGATTTTGATATTAGGGCCAGGTTCTTTCCCTTCTCTTGGGAAAACATAGGCTGATTCCATTTATCGATTTCTTGAAGTATTGAGGTTTGTGCTTTTCCAGAATCTCAGGGACAGGCTTGGGACCTGTAAACTTTCAGGGCTTCCAAAGTGGTCCCTATCTTTACTAAATGTTGACATCCTGATGTGAGTGCTGCAAGATCCTGATCCAGATGTGGTTCTGAGCAACAGTAAACAGCTACTGGACAGGGCTCTAAATCGGACAAATGGGAAGATCTGACAGCTTAGAGTGACAACTACAGGCTCCACTTGAGTATAAGATTTCTGTATTAGTTATGCTTCAGTAGACTCATCCGGGTGTGAAGAGCTGAAAACCTGATTTATTCCTTGAATTGGAGTCACACCTGGATGAGTGTGATAACTTTTTTCTAAATTTAGGAAAAACATCCTATCTATGTCTTTCTATCTGGAAAAACCAATTACAACTTCCTTCCTCAATTCACCCTGGATTGGTGAACCAGGACTAGATATTGGCCACCAAAAGCTAAAAAGGTGCACCTGGTTCTTGCTTGAGTATCAGTGTGGGATCTTCACTTACTCTGGTGCATATGTTTTCCCTGGGCACTGGACTGCACCAAATAACAGCTTGCCTAGACCAACACTTAGTATTAAATTCACATTTTCTTCTCTCTTATCTCTAGCTTTCCATTCACAAAACCAATACTCTACCTTAAGACCTCATCATGACTCTCCGATTACTTCAAACTACTCCCAATGGTTTCCCTGGCTCCAGTCTCTCCTCTCTCTAAATCACCTTACAAAGAACTCCGAAACTGGTACTCTTAAAACACTCATATGATCATGTAATTCCCAAATGCTTCTGTAAAATGTAGGTTGCATGTTTGTAATTTCAAGTCATCTAACTGCAGCCTATGTTTCCAGGCTCACTGTACAGTACCCTAGATATTTGACATACCAGTCAAACTGGCCAAGCGGCAATTCACCATAGACAATCTTCTTTTTGATCTCTCCTCACCTTTGCTTCATTGAGTCCCAAAACAATTGGCTCAAGTGCTGGCAGCTGCTGGAGTTAACCCTAGAAATGAGTTAGCCTAAATTTTGTGTTCATTCATCTAGGTTAGATACTTATGTCACTACTCCACCCCCCCCCCCACTCTACCAGTAAAATGCAATCTTAAAAGCAGGAATCATCTTGGTTTTGCCTTGATATACTGAGTATTTGATACATAGTAAACATCTGATGAAAACATAATGAATGAATCAATGTCTTCATACTGTACCACCATTCATCCAGTTCCCTACATAAACATTCTTGGACCATCTGTGACAATTCCTTCTCCTTTTTCCCTCTCATATCCAATTAAGGACCAAATCCTAACAATTTTACCTTAATAATAAATCAGGAATTTTCCCATCATATATTAGTAGGAAAGCCTACAACAACCTACAACAACCACAGTAGGATTCTCCTCCTCAGTTCTTCTGCCTCCAGGATCCCCTGGCTTCCAGTTCATCTTTAACATATCACTTCTAGAATAACCCTTATTCCAAGTTCTAGCAACATTACCATTCTCTTCAAAGACTTCCAAAAATGCAGACCAAGCGCCCCTGCCTGACATTCAAGGATTACTGGACCAACCTTGCCTTTTTTTAAGTCTCCTCTCTTAACACTCCTTTCCAAGAAGGGTTCTAGGTTACGTCAAACTGAACCATTCTAGCACTTTTCAAACTGATCCTGGAGTTTCCATTCTCCCTATCTTTGCTCAAATCATTCCTTATGTATAAAAATATGATTTCTATGATTTTTTTAGTATTCCTTTTTTATTTTTATTTATACATTACTAAAAGTCCTCCCTACCCTCACCAAAAATAAAAACCCTCACAATAAAGTGAAAGAAAGAAAAAAAAATGTGCTCCAGTCTGTGTTCAGATACCATCAGCTATCGCTGGGGATCACATTCTTTATCATAAGTCCATCAGATGTATCCAGAGAAAGAACTGTGGAGTTTTAAAAAAGACCAAGGACTATTACCTTTAATTTAGGGGGAGGGGAGAACCGGTATCTTATTGTCTGATCTTGCTATGGATACATTTCTCTCTCATCACATTCAGTTTGGATCAATGTATACCATGGAAACAATGTAAAGACTGGCAAACTGTCTTTTGGTGGGGGAGTAAGATTAGGGGGGAAAATTGTAAAACTCAAAATAAATAAAATCTTTAAAATTAAAAAAAATAAGTACATCAGAGAAGTTACTTACATATTTTTTCCCACAGTTGCTATTGCTGATTTTAATTCCCTCCATCCATTCCTCCTCCTCTCTCCCATATATTCTACTTTCTCTCTTCTTTCACTCTGTCCCTCTGTGTTATGGGGTAACTGAGTGGCACAGTTGACAGAGCCCCGGCCCTGGGGCCAGGAGGCCCCAAGATCACATCCCACCCCAGAGACCCAGCAACCACCCAGCCCTGGATCCCAGACAGATCACTCAATCCCACCACCTTGCCAAAATAAAGAGTATTGTATCTGACTACCCTCTCCCATGATCTATTCTCTCTACCAACTATACTTCCCTTCCTCCCCCCCCATCCGCTTTCTCTCATCCCTTTCCTCTCCTATTTTCCTCTAGAGTAAGATAGATTTCTATACTTTGTTGAGTGTGTATAATGTTTCCTCTAAGTCACTTCACTTCCCGTGAGAGTAAAGACTCACAAATCCCCCTCACCCCCCGCTTCCACTCCATTGAAAAAGCTTTTTCTTGACTCTTTTAAGTGAAATATCTTAGCCCATTCTACCTCTCCTCTCTTTCCCCCAGGTGCATTCTTTTTTGCCCACCGATTTCCATCTTTATACTATATCTTCAAATTCAGTTCCCTCCTGTGCTCCTTCTACCTGCTCCAATGGTTCATATGAATATTATCAATATCATCTTCCCATGCAGTTAAGCATCATTAAGTTCTTCATGATTAGTCCTTCCCTTCCACCCTCTCTATGCTTCATCTGAGTCCTGTGCTTCAAAAATCACACTTTCTGTTCAGCTCTGGTCGTTTCAATAGGACCATTTGCAATTCCCCTATTCCACTGAATGTCCATCTTTTCCCCTGGAAGGAGGATGTTCAGTTTTGCTGGGGAGTTGATTCTTGGTTACATTCCAAGCTCTTTTGCCTTCCAGAATGTTATATTCCAAGCCCTACAAGCCTTAAGCGGGAATGCTGCTAAGTCCTGTGTAGTCACAATTGTAGTTCCATGATATTTGAACTGTTTCTTTCTAACTGCTTGTAATATTTTCTCCTTGACTTGGAAGTTCTGAAATTTGGCTGTAACATACCTGGAGGTTATTTTTTTCTCTCTTTCAGGAGGAGATGGGTGGATTCTCTCAATTTCTATTTTTCAATCTATTTCTAGGATATCAGGGCAATCTTCCTGTAGAAATTCTTTAAAATGAAGTCAAGGCTCCTTTTCCTGATCATGACTTTCAGGTAGCGCAATCATTTTTAAATTATCGTTCCAGGATCTGTTCTCCAGGTCAGTTGTTTTTCCAGTGAGATATTTCACATTTTCTTCTAGTTTTTTGTTCTTTTGGTTTTGTTTTATTGTTTCTTTCTTATTTCCTTTTCCATGTGGCTGATTCTGCTTTTTTTTTTTTTTTTAATGTTTCTGCAAGGCAGTGAGCTTAAGTGGCTTGCCCAAGGCTGCACATCTAGGTAATTATTAAGTGTTTGAGGCCACATTTGAACTCAGGTCCTCCTGACTCCAAGGCTGGTGCTCTATCTACTACGCCATCTAGCCGCCCCTGATTCTGCTTTTTTAAAGCATTCTTCTCTTCATAAACTGTTTGGACTGTTTTGCCCATTTGGCCTCAACTGGTTTTTTTATACATTAATAAAATATTCTTATTTAAGAGTAAACAGAATACCCCCTCCACCCACAAAATATAGATTCATTTGAGCGATAAAGGGGAGAAAAAATTAAAATAAAAAAAAATAATAGTAATAATTGTAGGTATGGCCAGGTGGCTCCATGGACGGAGTCCCAGCCCTGGAGCCAGGACCACCCAAGCCCATACCCAGCCTCATACACCCAGCCATGTGACATGAAAGCCACCCCAACCCCAATGCCATGCAAAACCAAAAAAAGAAAAAAAAAGACCCAAAATAAAATAAAATAGTAATAATAGTAGGGGTGGCTGGGTGGCAGACAGAGCATTGGCCCTTGAGCCAGTAGCACCCGGGTCCAAATCCGGCCTCAGACACCCAAAGATCACCCTGCTGTGCAGTTCCAGGCAGGCCATCCAGCCCCATTTGCCCTGCACCCCCCAAAAATAATAATAATAAAAAATGTGCTTCAGTCTTTGTTCCAACACCAACGACTCTGTCGCGAGTGGATCATATTTTTTATGGTAAGTCCACCACAAAAGTTACTTTCATATTTTTCCACCATTGCCATTGCTGATCGCAACTCCCTCCTTTCGTATTTCTCCACTACCATGTACTGTATTTTCTCTCTCCTTTCACTCTGACTCTGCTGTAGGGTAGCTGAGTGGCGCAGCAGACAGATCCCTGGTCCTGGGGCCAAGAGGCCCCAAGCCCCCATATCACCCCTTAGGCCTAGTATCCACCTGGCCCTATGGTCCCAGACAGGCCATCCAATCCCAGCCCCTTGCTAGCAGTAAAAAAGAAAATGTGTTATATCTGACCACTGTCCCCCCACAGTCCATCCTCTCTTCCATCATGCACATCCCCCCCTTCCCCCTGTCCCCCCCCTTTGTTACTCCAGATGTCTATACCCCATTGAGTATATATGCAGTTTTCTCTCCTAGCCACCTCTGATGAGGGCGAAGATTCCCTCATTCCACCTTGCCTTCCCCCCTTCTATATCACTGCAATAGCTCATTGTAATAAAGAAAAAACTTATTATATGAGATATCTTGGACTATTCCCCCTCTCCTTTTTCTTTCTCCCATCACATTTCTCTTTTTGTCTATTGACTCCATTTTTACACCATATTTTGTCTTCAAATTCAGCTTTCTCCTGTACTTCAACTATAAAAGCTCCCTCTACCTGCTCTATTAACTGAGAAGATTCATTCAAGTATCATCACTGTCATTTTTCTATGCAGGAATACATGCAGTTCATCCTTATTAAGTCCCTCATATTTCCCCCCTCTCCTCCAATCTCTGTGCTTCACCTGAGTCCTGTATCTGAAGATCAAACCTTCTGTTCAGCTCTGGCCATTCCAGAAGGAACATTTGAAATTCCCCTGGTTCATTGAAAGTCCATCTTTTTCCCTGGAAGAGGACATTCAGCCTTGCTGGGTAGTTCATTCTTGGCTGCATTCTAAGCTCTTTTGCCTTCTGGTATATTGTATTCCAAGGCCTGAGAGCTTCCAATGTAGTTGCTGCTAAGTCCTGTGTGATCCTGACTGCAGCTCCATGATATTTGAATTGTGTCCTTCTGGCTGCTTGTAATATTTTCTCTTTGACTTGGGAGTTCTGGAACTTGGCTATAATATTCCTAGGGGTTGGTTTTTTGGGATCTCTTTCTCAGGGGGATCGGTGGATTCTCTCCATTTCTATTTTTGCCTTCTTCTTCTAGAATATCAGGGCAATTTTCCTGTAGTAATTCTTTGAAAATGATGTCAAGGCTCTTTTCATGATCATGACTTTCAGGTATTCCAATAATTTTTAAATTATCTTTCCTAAGTCTGTTTTCCATATCAGTTGTTTTTTCAATGAGATGTTTCACATTTTCTTCTAATTTTTCATTTTTTTGGTTTTGCAGTAATGAGTGCTGGTTTCTCATAAATTCATCAATCTCCCCGAGTTCTATTCTTTGTCTGAAGGATTTGTTCTCCTCAGAGAGTTTTCTTATCTCTTTTTCCATCTGGCCAATTTTGCTTTTTAAAGCATTCTTCTCCTCAATAACTTTTTGAACTGTTTTATCCATTTGACCTAAGCTGGTTTTTAGCATGCTATTTTCTTCAGCATTTTTTTAGATTTCCTTGACTACGCTGCTGACTTCATTTTCATGTTTTTCCTGTATCTCTCTTCTTTTCCCAGTTTTTCTTCTAACTCCCTCATGTGATTTTCAAAGTCTTTTTTGAGCTCTGTCATAGCCTGAGCCCAATTTCTGTTATTCTTGGAATCTTTAGATGCAGGAGTTTGTGTTTCCTCATCTTCAGACTGAGTATTTTGATCCTTCTTGGGCTCATATGCAAAATATTTCTAATTGGGCTTCCTCTTGTTTCTCTGCTCGGTCATTTTCCCAGCCTGGGCCTGGTTTGGGGTGCTTCCTGAGCTTTTGGGACACTCCCACAAGGGTCTCAGTGTGTGAGGCTCTGTCCTCCCTCCTGGTCTGCGAATGACCATATGCGCGCCCCTCTGCCACGGGGCTGAGGTGGGGGGGGCCCTGCTGTCCTCTGGGGGGGGGGGGGGGGCCTAGACTGGGATCAGGATCTGAATGTGGTCAGAGCCCCAGAGTCCTGTTCCTAAAATGGTTTTTAACAAGTTGTTTTCTTCCACATTTTTTGGATCTCCCTGACTAAGCTGCTGGCTTGGTTTTCATGTTTTTTTCTGCATCTCATTTCTCTTCCCAATTTTTCCTCTACCTCCCTTAATTTTCAAAATCTTTTTTTGAGCTCTGCCATAGCCTGAGCCCAATTCCTATTTTTCTTGGAGACTTTGGATACAGAAGCTTGAACTTTTGTCATCTTCTGAGTGTGTTTTCATCCTCCATGTGACCAAAGTAATTGTCTATGGTCAGGTTCCTTTTTTTCTGTTAACTCATTTTCCCTAGCCTTTGCCCTGGTTTTGGAGAGCTTCCTGAGCTTTTCAGTTCTTATTGGGACACCTCCACAAGGACCTCAGTTCCTTCAATGTCTTATGAGAAGCTCTGATTGCTCTCCTGGTCTGTGCTTAGTCTGTGGATGATCACAAGCACACGCCTCTGCCCAAGCTGCTGTGAGAAGGGTCCTTACTCTATGGCAATGGGGAACCCCAGACTCTGACCAGGTCTAACTATGAACAAAACACCAGAGACCTTTCCCAGGGAGAGAGGAGAGACCTTGACAGTCTCCCTTCACCCCCTTACCTTCTGTGAACTGAGTGCTCTGGTAGCAGCTACTGGCAGCTCCCTGCTGGGTGGCTCTGCGAGCCTGTTTCTGTTTCCCAGGATTCAGGTTGTGCTAAGGACTGGGACTGCACCAAGGGCTATGCTGGCCTGGGCTCCATACTCACTTTGACAGAGGTTTCCCTGCTGATCTTCCAAGTTGTGCTTTGTGTTCCCCGGGTTGGTAGTCTGGAAACCACAAACCAGTGCTCCCAGGGACCCAGGCGCCCTGAAGGCTAGAGCTCCTTCACTCCCACGTGGTATCGTGTTTCACTGTCGGCCCCCTCCAACCCCAAGGAACAGAGCTTTCCCATAATCTTCTAGATTACCTTGGGCTGGAGAATTGCCTCACTGGGTTTTTCTGTAGATTTTTTCTGTCTCTCAAAAATTTAGTTAGAGTCATAATGTCAAGGTCTTTGGAATATTTTGTGAGAGTTCCTGGGAAATCCTGTCCTCATGCTGCCATCTTGGTTCCATGTGATTCTTTTATTTTTAACCTAAACTCCAACCCATCCTTTAAAGCCCAACTCAAATGCTATCTGTACTAAAGCCTACATGAATACATCTCTTCCATTTTCCCCTTTATACTTCAAACAGAATTTTGTTTGTAACCTCAGTGTTTGACCTGAGCACAAGAGGTATGTAACTTGCCTAAAAATCCCACACATTAATGACAGAGACAAAAAAGTCTATTGATAGCCACCTAGTATTCTTTCTACTATGCAGCCTGAAAATAATTTATTATGTTGCACTTACTAAGAGTTTGATAAATTAACATATAACATGTTTTTATTTTTTAATTTAATTTTTTAAATAAAAATTTTACAAATTTGAGAATTTGAGTACTTACCCCCATTATCTGTTCTCTTTAAAGCCCCATCCTTATGAGGACATAATTCACATCGCTAGAGAAAAAACAAAAAAGCAAAAAATGATGGAAATTAGGAAGTTACCACATTTTTACAAACTGCAAAATGCCACATACAATAATATTTAAAGAAAAAATATTTAAAACCATGGACACAATTTGCATTAGTAATTCCCTAAAATACTTCAATTTAATAATTCTCAAAGGATAACTCTTCCTTTAGAATAAATATACTATAAATAAATAAACATACTATTGTTTGAAGGACGGGTTGCCAACTTTTTTAAAATATTATTTTGGGGGGCAGCTAGGTGGCACAGTAGATAGAGCACTGACCCTGGAGTCAGGAGTACCTGAGTTCAAATCCAGCCTCAGACACTTAATAATTACCTAGCTGTGTGGCCTTGGGCAAGCCACTTAACCTCATTGCCTTGTAAAAATCTAAAAAAAAAAAATTATTTTGGTCATACCACTGCTAGATCAATATTCCAAAGACATCCAAAAAAAGGCCTATCTGTACAAAAATATTTTATGGTGGCTAAGAACTGAAAATTAAAGGGATTCTCATCATTTGGAAAATGGCTAACTAAGCTGTGGTACATGATCTGTGGAATATTATTATGTTCTATAAATGACCAAGCAGACTGATTGCAGAAAAGCATGATAAGACTTTCAAGAACTGATGCAGTGAAATGAACAAAACCAAAAGACACTGTATACATTACCATAAATATCGTTGGATGAAGAACTCTAAATGACTTAGCTATTCTCATCAATACAATGATTAAAGACATTCCCAAAGGACTAATGATTAAGTATACCAGCCTTCTCCAGAGAAAGAACTGATATTATTTGAATACAGACTGAAGCTATTTCTTCATTTTTCTTCTTTCATTTTTTTCCTTTTCTTCAAATTTTCTTATACAAAATGACTAATATGGAGAATTGCTTTATATAACAACACATTTATAACCCAAATGCTTTCCATCTCAGGGAAAGAAGAGAAGGAAGAAGGGAGAACAAGAATTTAGATTTTATATAACATCTTTATTTTAAGTAGTTTTAAATTTTTTTAATTTATTTTAACTGAAACTTTAAATAAAAATTTAAAAACAACAAAAAGGGTTAATTTGTCATAACCTTTGGATTAATGATATAAACTAGCAAATTCAAGAGTTCAAGACTTGCTATTGAATATAAACACAGAGGCTTGAGACAGGTTTCTAAATTATTTCATATCAATGCCAAACCATTATAGATCATGGTAGATATCAAGCACCTGTTTAATAAACGTTCTGCATAAAATTTTATCTCTAAGTAAGTGTGATAACTAATGGAAGCAAGAGAAGAAAATGACATCCTCTGCCTCTCCCACAGAGATGCAATCCTCTCCTTCTGCCCACCCCCACCCCCCACCAACTTTGCTATTCTTCTCTATTTAATCTAGGCAGACAAAGGTGTTCATACAACAAGAAGGGATCATTCGGGGTTAAAATTTTGTTAGCCTTACATGTGAAGATTTATTAAGCATATCATAGATACCAAGTCCTGTGTTATCCACTAAAGAAAAACAAATAGAAGAGACAACCATACCTCATTAAATTCTAGTGAGGGAAACAAGAATGTGGATACATACTCATCTAAAGAATATATAAAATATAAAGAGACTAAGTACAAAGATAGTTTGGGAAAGAGCACCAGCAGTTGCAGGGATCAGGAACAGGCTTTAAGTATAGGGTGGTATTTGACTTTTCCAGGAAGAAGAGGCAGCTAGGCAGAGCCAAAGCACTGTGAGGAATGGAGAGAGGCTCAGAATGGTTACCGACACAAATGCAGGGAAGGGGTTATCATACAATGAAACTAGAAAGATGGGTGGGAGTCGGGGTTAAAAAGAGACTTAGGGAAGAGCACTGGTCCATGAGTCAGGAAGACCTAAGTACAAATTTGGTCTCAGACATATCCAAGGTAGGTGAAAACAGCCAAGTCATTTAACCTCTGCTTCCTTTAGTGTCCTTATCTGGAGAAAAATGAGATGTGTAAAGTGCTTAAAGACACAATGCCTACTACAAAGTAAATGCTGAGAAATGCTTATTCTCTCCTCCTTCCAGGTTATACTTTTTCCCCCAGGTCCAACAGAGGCACAGGACTTGAGGGAGAGGGGCAGCCATTGGAATTCAGGCCTCATTCCAAATTTATTATAGAAGGCCTGAGGAAATGCTGAACTGGGATTCACTCCAGAGGAAAAGGAAGCAAGGGACCCTCCAAATAAAGGCAGTCTAGACTCCAGTAAAAGCCACTGACACTGGAACACCCCCTAGGTTCAGCTACACCAGCTCCACTTCTCCTGTCTTCCACTTCCTACCAGTGTGCCCTCATGAAACAAGAAATAACCTATCATAGAAGAGTGAAAGAAAAAAGAGATAGAGATGGCTTGAGTCTCTCTCTCATCAGATATAGCTCAGGGAGGAAATAACACATTCAGTTGAATACAAAAATTTATATTAGGAAAAGAAAAGGGGGGCTGAATGAATGGGAATGAAAGGGGGTAATGAATGGAGAGCAGATAGAAGGGCAGAAGTTAGAAGCAAACACTGGTGGAGGGGGACATGGTGAAAGGAGAGCAAAAAGTATTAACGGAGAAAGTAGAATAGAAATACAAAGAAAATATAATTGTAAAGATGAATGGGATGAACTCTCCCATAAAATGGAAGTGGATAACAAAGTGGATTAAAACCAGAATTCTATGATATGCTGTTTACAAGAAACATAAATGAAGCAAAGAGATAACCACAGAGTAAAGGTAAGACCGGAAAAGATTATATATTAAGCCTAAACTAAAGTTAAAAAAGCTGGGGTAACAATCCTGATTTCAGGCAAAGGAAAAGCAAAAATAGATCTAATTATAAGAAATAAAGAAAAAGCTACATCGTGCTAAAGGGAACAATAGACTTAAGTCCTATAGATACTAAACATTTATTCACCAAGTCTTAAAGAAGTTAAGTTACAGGAAGTTACAGATAGCAATCTAACCACCAAATAAACAAGAAAGAAGGAGGTGAAGAGAATTTTAGAAAAGTTAATGATGAACCTCTGAAAAAACTTGAATGGGGATAGAAAGGAGTATGTCTTTTTCTCAGGGGTACATGGTATCTACACAAAAACTGACCATGCACTAGGGACATAAAAATCTCTCAATCATTGCAGAAAGAAAAGAAATATTAAATACAAGATTTTTAGACATGATGTAGTAAAAATCACGGGCAATAACAAGACATAGATGGATTATAAATTAGTTAAATTGATTAATTAAATAATCTACTCCTGAAGAATGAGGGGTTCAAACAACAAATCGTAAAAACAATAATTTCATCCAAGAAAATAACGAGATAACATGCCATAATTTATGGCATACAGAAACAGAGAAAGTTAGGAGAAACTTCATACTTCTATATTCTTACATGAATAAAAAGTAAGGAGAAGAGTCAATGAATTTGTACATGCAACTAAAAAAGCTAGAAAAAGAACAAATTAAAAACCCCAATCAAATACTAAATTAGAAATTCTAAAAATGAAAGGACAGCTTAATAAAATAGAAAGTAAGAAAACTAGTGAATTAAATAAAACTAAAGGCCAGTTTTATGAAAAAAGATAAACCTGTTTAATTTGATTTTAAAAAAGAAAAGCAAATTACCAGTATCAAAAATTAAGGTAAATGCATCACCAATGAAGAGGAAATTAAAGCAATAATTAAGAGCAATTATGCCCAATTGTAAGTCAATAAATTTAACAATATAAGTAAAATGGATGAATATTTACAAAAATATAAATTGCTCAGATTAATGGAAAAGGAAATACAATACTTAAATAACAACCCATTTTAGAAGAAATTAATCAACTCATCAATGAAATCCCTGAGAAAAATATCTCCACAGCCAGATGAATTCACAGATGAATTCTAACAAACATTCAAAAAACAATTAATTCCAATATTGGAAAACCAGGCAAAAAAAAAAATTCTACCAAATTCCTTTTATGACACAAGTATGACACTGATACCTAAATCAGAAAGAGACAAAACTGAGAAAGAAAAATATAGACCAATTACTCTAATGAATATTGATGCAGAAATTTTAAATAAAACATTAGCAAAGAGATTATAGCAACTCATCAGGAGAATAATACACTATGATCCGGTAGGATTTATATCAGAAATGCAGGGTTGGTTCAATATTAGGAAAAGAATCCATATAAATTGACCATATCAACAACACAATGAACAGAAATCATATGATTATCTCAGTAGATACTGGAAAAAGCTTTTGTCAAAATACAGAACCCATTCCTAATAAAAACACTAGAGAGCATAGGAATAGACAGAGTTTTACTTAAAATGATAAGCAATATCTACATAAAATCATCAGCAAGCATTTTATGTAATACGGATATGCTAGAAGTATTCCCAATAAGATCAGGGGTTAAACAAGGATGCCTGTTTATCACCACTATTATTTAATATTGTATTAGAAATGCTAGCTTTAGCATTGAGAAGAAAAAAATTGAAGGAATTAGATAATGAGGAAACAAAACTTCCATTCTTAGCAGATGATTGGATGATTTACTTAGAGAATCCTAGAAAATGAACTAAAAAAACTGCTTGAAATAATTAACAACTTCAGCAAAGTTGCAGGATATATATATATATATTGCAGGATATATAAATTCAGTAGCATTTCTATATATGACCAACAAAGCCCAGGAGCAAAAGATCGAAAGAGAAATTCCATTTAAAATAACGGTAAGATATGTAACCTATATCAGATTACTTACAATCATAGAGAAGAGGGAGGGAAAGGAAGGTAGGTAGAAAAATGTGGAACACAAAAGCTTTTTTTAAAAAAGGCAGATTCTATCTTTGCATACAACTGGAAAAAATAAAGTAACACTCAAAAATATAAAATAATTGTAGATAATAAAAATAATTGGAAATATGACTGGAAGACAAACATTACTAAAAAATTATTTTTAGAGCTAGAAAAAATAATAACAGAGCAGCTAGGTGGCGTAGTGGATAAAGCACTGACCCTGGAGTCAAGAGTACCTGGGTTCAAATCTGGCCTCAGACACTTAATAATGACCTAGCTGTGTGGCCTTGGGCAAGCCACTTAACCCCGTTTGCCTTACAAAAAAAAAAACCTAAAAAAGAAAAAAAAATGAAAAAATAATAACAAAATTCATCTGGAGGAATAAAAAGGTCAAGAATATTAAGGTAATTAATGAAAAAAATGCAAAGTACCTTGCCATACATAATAGATCTCAAACTGTATTATAAAACAACAATCAACAAAACTATTTGTTATTGGAAAAAAAATAGAGTCATGGATCAGTGGATAGATACAACAGACACAGTAGTGAATGACTATAGTAATCTACTATTTGATAAACCCAAAAACTCCAGGCTTTGGAATTAAGAACTCAAGGAAAACCTGAAAAATAAAATGGCTAAAAGTAGACATAGAACAGTATCTCACACCCTACACCAAGATAAGGTCAAAATAGATACATGTGAAGATTCCTGAAGACAGGAATACTCTGGGGCAGCTAGGTGGCACAGTGGATAGAGCACCGGCCCTGGAGTCAGGAGTACCTGAGTTCAAATTTGGCCTCAGACACTTAATAATTACCTAGCTGTGTGGCCTTGGGCAAGACACTTAACCCCATTTGCCTTGCAAAAATCTCAAAAAAAAAAAAAACGAATAAAAAAAGAATACTTTATGACCAACCAGAGATAAAGAATATTATACATACAAAACTGAAAATTTTAATTAAATTAAATTTAAATGGTTTTGTATAAAAAAACCAATGCAGCCAAGATTAGAATGAAAACATAAAGCTGGAAACAATTTTATAGCCAATAGTTCTAATAAAGATATCACTTTTAAAATACAGAGAATGGAGTTAAATTTGTAAGAAACAAGTCATTCCCCAATTGATAAATGGTCAAAGGACATGAACAGGCAGTTTTCAAATAAAGAAATTAATGTTATCTATAAACATGGAAAAAATGCTCTAAATCACTTGTGATTAGAGAAATGCAAATTAAAGCAATTCTGAAGTTATCCTATCAGATGACAAAAAAGGAAAAGGATAAATATTCAAAAGCAATGTGGAAAAACTGGGACACTAATGCATTATTGGTAAAGTTGTGAACTGATCCATCACTCTGGACAGCAACTGGGGAATTATGTTCAAAGGGTTATAAATCTATGTCCCAAAAAGATCATATAGTAGATCTTATTGTGGTGGCAAAAGAATTAGAAATTGAGGAAATGCCCATCAACTGGGGAATGTTGAACAAGTGTAGTATATAAATGTAATGAAAAATACTATTCCAAAAGAAATGATGAGCAGTGGGGGCAGCAATGGATAAAGCTCCAGCCCTGGAGTCGGGAGGACCTGAGTTCAAATTCAGCCTCAGACATTTGACGATTACCTGTGTGACAATGGGCAAGTCACTTAACTCCACTGCCTTGCAAACTCCCCCTCCCGAAAAAAAAGAAAAGATGAGTAGGAAGATTTCAGAAAAACCTAGAAAGATTTACATGCTGAGTGAACAGAAGCAGCCAAACAGTTTCAGCAACTCTATGATGATCAACTAAGATAGACTTAACTCTTCTCAGCAATACAAGAATGAAGGACAATTCCAAGATTATGATAGAAAATGCTATCCACATCTAGAAAAAGACCTATAAACTCTGAATGTAAATTGAAGCATACTATTTATACTTTTGTTGTTTTTCCTTTCTTTTGGTTTTTCCTTTTTTGTTCTAAATCTTCTTTCATAATATGACTAATGTGGAAATTTGCTTAACATGATTGTACATTTATAACCTACTGATACATGATTGTTTGCTGTCCGGAGAGGGAGAAAAATGTGGAACTCAAAATCTTAGAAGAATGTATAATGTAAATTATCTTTACATGTAATTGAATAAAATATCATTTAAGTGGGGGGAAATATAAAATAATTTTCCCTGGAATATTGTTTTGTCTGTTTTCATTTCAAAGAAATCTCATTTGAAAATCACCATCTAGATTTGAACCGAAAGAATAATGCTTTTAAGAACTGTCTTACCAGGTAGTTTGAGTAAAGTACTTGTCAGAAACCTACATGTAAGCAATTAGACTAGAATAATAACAATGATATTAAGAAAATTAAAATTATTTTTGCTTTTCAGATTATATAAAATCTTGATTCTTGAATGTAGAAAAAGGACCAATATTTACTGGCTGAAATACTTATTCATTTGTTTTCCACCAGCTATTCAAATGTTATGTTGAGTAACAAAAGTAAAAATCAATAAATTATTTATTTACAAAGCTCATCTATGCCTCAGAGTATGTTATTTTAATTGAGAACAATGTTTGTTCTTCATTTTCAAAGAAGTCCATGACATCAGGGAGGTGATGGCATGACAAGCACGTGAATTGGATTGGGGGGGGGGGGGGGGCTGTGCTAAGTCACCAGCTTCAAGTTTCTCCTCCAGAGGCATCTTGGTCCAGCGACCAGATATGAATCAGGACAACTGGAGATGGCCCTAGATGTGGGGCAAACAGGATTAAGCGACTCACCCAATGTCACACAGCTAGTAAGTGGCAGTTATCTGAGGTTGGATTCGAATTCCTATCCTCCTAAATCCAAGACCAGTGCTGTCGACTATACCACCAAGCTGCCCCAAGTTATTTTAATTGACAACTACCTGAACCTTTGAGAGTTGTTTTAGAAATGCTGTTAACTGTTCTTGGAACACATAATTCCACAGAACAATTCTTAAAGGCACTAAAATGAACCAAAAGAAATAAAAAAGGAAACATTTACTTTATATTTTTGTTTATTTCTCCCAAGGAAACAAATATAATACTATACTCATCCCAAACGAATATTCACAATTTTATATTCAATTTTTGCCTTTGATTCAATAAGGAGGAATAATTTGTCAAATATTTTTGCTGTTATTGCTTATTTACTTTCAATTTTATTTATGTATTTATTCAACTTTGAATTCTTGGTGAGTCCATTTGGGATTTTCTTGCCAAAGATATTGGAGCACTTTGCCATTTCTTTCTCCAGCTCATTTTACAGATGAGGAGACTGGGGCAAAAATGGTTAAAAGACTTCTTCAGGATCACACAGTGTTTAAGTGTCTGAGGCCAATTTTGAATTTATTCATTGTGCCAATTGTCAAACAAAGGATAAGCTATTTATTTCTAAAAGATCATGAATCAGGGACAGTTAAGTGGTGCAGTGGATGGAGTAATAGCTCCGAGTCATGAGGCCCTCAGTTCAAATTAGACCTCAGACATTTAATACTTACTGTATTTCCCCATGTAGAAGATGCACCTTATGGGGGGGGGGGGGTCTGAAATTTGAAAAAAAAAAGTATTATATAAAGTTATCGAGCCCAAGCTTTATTCAAAATTCAAGGACCTTATACTCATAGCTTTCAGACATCTTTTGGGCAAATCTGGCATGCTTAGTCCATTCCATTTCATGAACATGAAGCACCAATTGTGTCTTCCTTTGAAATCAGTCACTTCTTTTTCATCAGCAATTCTTCTGGTCTCATGCTGAATCATCTTTGTGGACACGGAAATTCCAAAGGCCCTTTGCTCTTCAATCCATCTCTTCAATTCCCTCTCTAAATCAGGCCATTTGACTGCCTTGACTCTCATGGCCTTCTTCTACCAGGGAGTTTTTCAGCAGGGTTTCTTCTTGCTAGAGCCAGTCTCTCATTATTTTCTCAGTTGGAGGAGGACCAAACTGACATTCAGCAGCATGATTTACATTCACTTTTGCAAACTGGATCACTTTGAACTTGAATTCAGAACTATGAAAACCTTTTCTGAGCTATTTCTGGGCAGAACCTGGCAAGACGTAACCTAATATACCAGTAACAAATGTGAAACAATGAACGCAAAGACAGCAAGCTCGAAAAAGCAGGAAATGCAAGTCAAAAAATCTGCAACCATAATATAAGATGCTCCCAGTTTTTAGACCCCAAATTTTTTGAAAGAGGGTACATCTTATACAAGGGGAAATACAGTACTTAGCTGTGTGACCTTGGTCAATTCACTTAATCCCATTGCCTTGCCAAAACAAAACAAAGAAAGTTTATTAATCACTGAATTATAATAGCAAGGTATAGGATTCAGCATGACAAAAGCAAAGGCTAGTCAGAATAGTCCTGAAAATCTAATCATATAGGCTAATCACAGAAATAATGTAGTTTTCACACTGAAAACTTAACCCTATCCCCCACTCCCACTTTTTAAGAGAATCTTTTGGACTTTTAAGTATAGAAGGCACTGCAGGTCAACCAAAAAAGGTCAGAGACATTTTTACTGCCAAAAAAAAGTTAAGAAAAATGCATTTATCAATCCAGACTCAGGAAGAATGAGGATAAATCATGCTGACCACCTCCAAGCACAGAAGTAATAGACTAGAGTTACACATTTAGACATATACTTTAAAATACTAGCTAAGTATGGATTTTTTTTTACTTTACTAAATTTTATTTATAACAAGAAAGGCTTGTTGGTTGGTTTATTGGGGATTAGGGAGGAACTGCAAGTATAAGAGTTATATAAGGCAATTATAAATAAATGGGAAAAAAGCTTAAGTTTCAAAACATAGTGTTCAGTCTACAATTCATTAAAGTAGCAATATAGAGAGTAGAAGCAAAGACACAAATTTGAAAATAGAGACTTATTTTTTTAATTCTAAATAATAGCTAGAACACAGAAATGTTTAACAACTAATGAGAAAGGAAATTATACTGAGACAACATAGTGAAATTTCTCAGAGTCAGCTAAAGCAGCCCCCAGAGGAAAAATTATATTCCTAAAAACATAGTGATGAAAGAGATCAAAGAAAAAAGAAAATGACTCATATGTACAAAATATTTATAGACACTCTTTTTTTGTGGTGGCAAAGTACAGCAAGCTAAGTGGGTGAGGTAGGATAAATGATGATTATCATTTGGGGAATGATTGAACAAATTATTATATATAACTGTAATGAAACACTGCTATAAGAAATGTTGAACAGTTTAAAAAAAAAACCTGGAAAGATCTGTATGAACTAATGCAGAGTAGTGAACAAAAACCAGGACAATTTATAAATTAACAACACTGTAAAGACAAACAACTGTGAAAGATTTAACAATTCTGATAAATGCAATGATCCAAAGAACTGAGGAAGCATGCTATTGCACCCTTCTAATAAGAGAGAGTTGATAGCATCAAGGAGCAGAATGAGACATGTTTCAGACATGGTCAACGAAAGAATTTATTCTGCTTGATATGTATATTTTATATGAAGTCTATTTTCATCTTATTTTTTCCCAAGGGAATAAAAAACAGAAGAGAAAATAGATTTTGGTTCATTAAAAAAAAATCTTCCAAAATCATACTAACAAAATAGATGGTTAATAAGTTATATTGCAATTTAAAAATCAGAAAATCAACAAACAAAATAAAATGAAGATAAATCTTGAAAAATAAGAGAACTAATAAATTAGAAACTAAAAATGACTAAAACTGATACACTTTATTTATTTTGGAAAAGGAAGAAAATCAAATTAAAGGAAAAAAAGGAAAAAAGATTTGGACCCAATATATATGCAGTTATATTTCAACAAAACTGAGAATTTTAAAGAATAAAGGATTAGCTACAAAAATGCCAAATACCCATGTAGGTTATAGAACACTATTATTCTATTAGAAACCAGGAGAGATAGGAATTCAGAGAAGCCTGGAAAGACTTGCATAAACTGATGCTGAGTGAGATGAGCAGAATCAGAAGAACATTTTTAAGCATGGGGGTGATGATCAACCTTAATAGACTTGCTTATTTCATCAGTGCAACAATCAGGGAGAATTTTAGGGTATCTGCAATGGAGAATATCATCTGTATCCAGAGAAAGAATTGTGGAGTTTGAACAAAGACCAAAGACTATTACCTTTAATTAAAAAAAATATATATTTATCTTATGTATTATGTAATTTTGCTATCTCTTGTATTTTATTTTGTCCTTTATTTCATTTTTTCCTCAAGCATTCAATTTTGATCAATGTATAACATGGAAACAATGTAAAGACTATCAGACTGTCTTCTGTGGGGAAGGTGGGGGGGGAGCAAGGTTGGGGGGAAAATTATAAAATTCAAAAACATTACCAAAAAATGATAGGAAGAACCTGCTATTGTGTATCATTGGAAAATAAATAAAATATTTATATTAAAGGAAAAAATGTCAAATACCAAATCAACAGAAGACTAAATAGAATCTAAAAGAATGAAAATGAACTAACTGTAAAAAGAACTAACAAAGAAAAAAGTTTTAGCCCTAATACACTTAACAGGGATGCATTCAAATTTTTCAAAAAACAATTGATAATTCTAAACAAATTATCTATCAAAACTGAGGTAAAACACTATTAACTTCTGGAGAGGAAGATGCTATTATCTGTATTTTACAGATAAAAAAATCATTTCTTAGTTTAAAAATGTGTCTAAAGAAAGGAGCAAAAATGGTCATACTCCAACTATGATGGACTCAGCTCCTCTAAGCAGTACAGAGACTAAAAGACTTGTACAGAAAAAGCCACGTACCCTCAAAGAAAAAACTATAGAATCTGAACACAAACTAAAAATTTTTATGTTTTGTTCCCTTTAGAATTTGATTCTTCTTTCACTATATGACTTATATGGAAATATGTTAACACGATTATTATATAACCAATATCAGATTTCTCACTGTCATAGGGAGGGGAGAGAGTGGTAGAAAAATGTGAAACTCAAAAGCTTACAAAAAGATAAATGCTGAAAACTACCTCTGCATGTAATTGAAAAAATAAAATGAGTATAAATATTAAAAAGAAATTGTTATATTCTCTGATCTACATATTCTTCTGCTATGCATAAAATTCAAGAAGGTCAATAACAAAAAGGTCATGTGTATATCAAAATATTTACAGCACTACTTCTTTGTAGTAGCAAAGAGTAGAAACAAAGCAGATGAGCACAGATTGAGGGAGAAAGGCTAAACAAGTTGTGCTTCAAAGACTTAGTCGAGCAGATGAAAACTGAAGTGAGTAGAATCAAGGAAACAATTTATACAATGACAACAATGCAAATAGAAGAGCAAAACAACTGAAACAAAAGACTGAAATAATCAAATTGGCATATATATATACTATATATATACTATATGATGCTATATGTGTGTGTGTATATATACACACACACACACACACACACACACACACACACACACAGAGATTGAGACAGAATTGAGAAGGCATATCCCCCAATTTTTTGCAGAGTTGCACTACACAAATGAATCACAATTTCATGTTTTTATGGGTTTTTTCATTCTTTTTTTGCTTTCTGTTACAATGGATTTCTGTTACAAGCTTTCTAGTAAAAGAGAAAAGGGACACAGAAAATATCAATGATTTACAAAGGAGAATAATAAAAATTTATTTTTAAAAAAATTGATTGGGTTCACTTGGGTATATGTGAAGGCAGTAAAAGAGCAACTAATGGAGAAGGAAAGACTTGAAGATTAGAATTGGATGATGACTCGGGCAATATCAGAGAAGATAGGAGGGGATGGGATCAAGAGCTTATGGAAAAGTTTGTTATAACAATGAGAAGAGTACTTTATGAGAGATTAGAAGGGAAACAGGCTGACATCAAAACTTTCTGACAAACACAAGTGGTGAAAGAGAAGCTTATGAACAGTGGCAATATCATACTGTCAAAATTAAAAGATATTTTCCCCTCACACCTTCTCCATTTCAATTAAGAGTCAATGAACTTTTTCAGGTGACAAATTCTGTCATAAATTTTCCAGAAAATATTGGCTGTATCAAATAAAATTCATTAACAAATCAAACTATTTAAAAATTAGTCTTGTTTTAATATGCTTAGTCAAGACAATCTGGTGAAATAGGTAGAACACTGGGATAAAGATACATATAAAAGATAAAACAGACCATTTGGATAACAAAATTCAAAAGCTTTTTCACAAACACAATCAATAAGACTCAATGAGAACAATCAAGTAGGGAAAATTATTTGCATCAAATATTACTGAAAAAAAGTTCACCTCTTATTCTGGGAAACAAATAAAACAGCAAGACCCAGTCTTCAACAAAAGAGTAAAATTTATGAATAGCTTTCAAAAGAAATATAAAAGTTAAATGATCCACATAAAACATGCTCCAAATTATACCTTATGACTAAGAGAATTACAAATTAAAATAAATCAAATTTTATCTCATACTTGCAAATTGGCAAAGATAACAAAAAATGGAAAAAAATCAATGTTAGGAGATACTGTTGGGAAGACAGGTTCACTTATACTGTTAGAGAAATTGTTAAGGTGTCTTTCTGATATGGAGATTAATTTGGAATTATGCAAGAAAAACCTATGACTTTGTGGTCTCAATACTGGGTATATTTTCCAAGGAAGCTAAAACTTAACAAAAGTCCAATATATGACAAAATATTCAAAGAAAGACTTAAATTAACAAAGAACAAAAATTAAAATAGATAACTATCATATTGGGACTTTTAGAATAAACTAGCACATAAATGTAATTATGTAGTAAGAAATGACAAAGATGAGGAATTCAGATAGAGACAGAGTATCTGAAGAAAAAACTGTGATATAGAAAAAGGCTTCAAAAAAACTTCTAAGAAATCAAAGTTTCCATTCAATAATTAACTCATAACTAAACTGTAAATTATGGGAAAGGAAATACTATTCAAGAACAAAACAACAAATTATTTCTGGTTAATTCTTTTTTTTTAGGTTTTTTGTAAGGCAAACGGGGTTAAAGTGGCTTGCCCAAGGCCAGACAGCTAGGTAATTTATTAAGTGGCTGAGACCGAATTTGAACCCAGGTACTCCTGACTCCAGGGCCAGTGCTTTATCCACTCCGCCACCTAGCCGTCCCTTTCTAGTTAATTCTTAAAAAAAAATTAAGTCTGATGGTTCAAAAAGTAAAACTTTAAAAAGATCTTTCTAGTATTAAGTAGTAAAACTATTGATAACTGCCCAAAGGACACAAGCTAGAAAATTTATGTAATCTGTCTTTTAAAGTCTTTCTCCTTCATGAACCTTTATTCAGAAAAAGGTTATCACCCACACAAAAGAACTCTTTAAAGAAAGAAGTTGTTAATGAATACAAAAGACCTGAATTGATTGAACTGAATAATGATCTTTCCAATGGCAAAATATTAGTTCAACAAGTATTAGGTATGGATCAAAAGAGATGAATAGTAATGGGGTTTGGAAGAAAGTGAGCAGAAAAGTAAAAAAAAAATTAATTTCTCTGAAGGAAAAAAAAACAATTTTGGGGTCAGAGATCTACTCATCTAATACTAGAAACAAGAAAAAAATTTAGAGATAGCCAGAGGCCAGAGCTAGGGGAAAAAAAAAAAGACACAAAGAGTGGGTCATAAAAAGGAATGATAAAACAAACTCCAGAGCACATAGATCATAGAGAAAAGAATGCAGCACAAATAAAAGTAGTAAAACAACACTATGGCACAAAATTAAATAACAAACATCCGAATAAGAAGCTATAATTTATAATTTAACTATAATCTATATATAATTTAACTATAACCTATGTATAATCTATAATTTAACTCCAAAAATGGATTACTAATAACTGACCTGTTCATTACTTAACAATGCTAGTATTATTCAAGAAATGTTAAGTGTAATCTGAAAAACAAATATTCAATGGAAATGAAGGTTTTAGAAGGCTGTATTTGGAATTTTTCTGAAATATTCTGTAGCTGTAAATAGAAACAAGACAAATAAAACATATAAACTTAAAATCAATAGCACATCAAATACTCTCCTCATAGTTAAGTACTTAAAAGAACTGCATGATGTCAAGGGGAAAAAATCTAAGATAGCAAGATTTTCTATAAAAGCACTGGAAAAATTAAGAATCAGAAATAGAATACCTACAAAAATAAATACTCTAGATATAATGGTATTTTTCATCACAAGTCTTTTTAAATTGTCTTTGATTATTATGCTGATGAAACGAACAATTCCATCATGTTGATCATCACCCCCATGTTTCTGTTAGTGTGCATAATGTTCTTTTGACTCTTGCTCACTTCATTCAGCATCCATTCAAGCAAGTCTTTCCAGGCTTTTCTGAAGGTCCATCCCTCATAATTTCTTATACAAAAATAGTACTCCATCACATGCATATACCACAACTTGTTCAGTCATTCCCCAATTGATGGGCATCCCATCAATATCCAATTCTTTGCTACTACAAAAAAGAGCAGCTATAAATATTTTTGATCATATGGATTTTTTGCCCTTCTTCATGATCCCTTAGGGATACAGATCTAGTAATGGTATTGCTGGATCAAAAAAGCATGTACGGTTTTATTGCCCTTTGGACATAATTCCAAATTGCTCTTCAGGGGCAGTTAGGTGGTACAGTGGATAGAACACTGGCCATGGAGTCAGGAGTACCTGAGTTCAAATCCAGTCTCAGACACTTAATAATTACCTAGCTGTGTGGCCTTGGGTAAGTCACTTAACCCCATTGCCTTGCAAAAACTCCAAAACAAAAACAAACAAAAAAACAAATTGCTCTTCAGAACAAACTGCTCTTCAGAATGGCTGAATCAATTCAGGATTCCAACTACAATGCATTAGTGTTCCAGGTTTCCCACCTCTCCTACAACATTAATCATTTTCCTTTTAAGTCATGTTGGTCAATCTGGTAAGTGTGAGATGGTACCTCAGAATTGTTTTAATTTGCATTTCTCTAATCAATGATTCAGAGCACTTTTCCACAAGACTACAGATAGCTTTAATTTCTTCATCTGAGAATTGTGTTCATATTCTCTGTCCATCTATCGATTAGGGAATGGCTAATATTCTTATAAATTTGACTCAGTTCTCTATATATTTTAGTCCTTTAGTCAAGAAATACTAATTATAAAAATTATTTCTCCACTAAATGCCTTTCTTTTTATCTTGGTTGCCTTGGTTTTATTTCTGCAAAAAAAATTTCAATTTAATGTAATCAAAATTATTCATTTTGTCTTTTATAATGTTCTCCAGCACTTATTTATAGACATAAACTGGCTCTCCTTTGCATAAATCTGACAAGTAAACCATTGTATTCTCCTTTTCGGCTTATAGTATCACCTTTTATATATAAATCCTGTACTCATTTCCACTTTATCTTATCATAGGGTATAAGATATTGGTCTATGCCTAGTTTCTGCCATACAATCTTCCAATTTTCCCAGTATTTTTTTTTTTATCAAAAATGAGTTCTTGGGCAGCTAGTTGGTGCAGTAGAGATAGAGCACCAGTCCTGGAGTCAGGAGTACCTGAGTTCAAATCCGGACTCAGACACTTAATAATTACCTAGTTGTATGGCCTTGGGCAAGCCACTTAAATCCCTCTCCCTTGCAAAAAAAAAAATCCTATAAAAAAAAATGAGTTCTTATCCCAGAAGCTGGAATCTTTGAGTTTATCAAATCAGATTACTATAGTCATTAATTGCTGTTTCTGTTGTCACTGCATTCAGCATCAAGTGTTTATTTGTATGAAAAGTGTGTTATGGTTATTTTCATAGAGTTTCTGAATTTGCCTTGCTAAAAAATACATGCAAGTATTTTAAGTTGTTTACAGATACTTTAATGGAATTTCACTTTCTATCTCTTAGGGATGTGTCTTGCTAGTAATGTATAGAAATGCTGACAATTTCCATGATTTACTTTATATCCTGCAACTTTACTAATGTTGCTAATTGTTCCAAGTGGTTTTTAGATGATTTTCTAGAGTTAAATCAGCAAAGAGGAGTTTTGCTTCCTCATCATTACCTACTCTAATTCAATACTGAATAATAGAGGTGATAACAGGCATCCTTATTTCACCCCTGATCTTATTGGGAATGTCTCTAGCTTATCCCCATTACATATAATGTTTGTTGATGATTTTAGATAGATACTACTTAAGAGTTTTAAGGAACACTCCATTTATTCCTATGCTTTCTAGTATTTTTACTAGAAATGGATGCTGTTTTCTGATAAAAGCCTTTTCAGCATCTACTGAGATGATCATATTATTTCTGTTGGTTTTTTTATTGATATGGTCAATTATGTTGGTAGTTTTCCTAATACTGAACTTCCCAGCATTCCTGGTATAAATCCTACTTGATCATGGTGCATTACTATTCCAGTGATAACTTGCTGTAATCACTTTGGCAACAACTTTAAATAAAAATTTTTTTGACAATATAAATTTTCAAGTTATATAAACATCTAATCTCTAAAATTAAATTATCAGCTAACTTATTTATCTAACCTTATCTCCAGGGAAATAAAAGTAACTAAAAACTAAATTAAAGTTACTAAGAAAAAATAAAAACCTTCTTTTAAACCAAAGCACAAAGGAATAGTGAAATATTCGATGGTAAATATTTTTAAAAATAATTTAACAAAAGAATGTGGGCATGGAGATCTAAAACGAAAAAAAAAAAAATTGACAGTCCCAAACAGAAAGAAATGCAAAGGAAAAACACAGCATAGCCTGCTTTAGCTTTGGAGTTATACCAGGCTAGAAACCAAGAGCTATGTAACCCTAGGAAAAGTCCCTTTCATTTTCTAAAACTGTTTCCTAGCCTATTAAACTGAAATAAGCACACTAATTCCCTACTTCACAGGATTGTACTGAGGGAACCTTGACAACCTTAACACACTACAAATGATAGCTACTATTATTATTACGATGCACAGGTTGGGGAACAGCAAAAGAAAAAAGGTATCACAATTTTAGAGGCTTGAGAGATCTCAATGTAAGATCCTTCCCTAACTTTGAAAATTTCTTATAAAATATATAATTACTAACCTTTTAAAATTTCTTATAAAATATATAATTACAAATAAGAAAATTGTGGCCCAAGGAAGGGAAATGGCATAGCCAGAGCTCAATTTAAATATCAATGTAATGCTCTGAGTACTACAACATGCTGCCTCCTTCCATTAAAGTGAATTATAATTTCTACAGAAATGCTAGAAGAAAAAACAATTATAAATTGGTTTTTATATTTATGTTTTTTTAGATACATGAAAATGTCCATTTCATTTGGTTTAGCTTCATAACAAAAACACAAAAAAAGAGTGGCTAGGTGGCCCAGTGAATAGAGCACCAGTCCTGGAGTCAGGAAGACCTGAGTTCAAATCCAGCCCCATACACTTAATAATTACCTAGCTGTGACTTTCAGCAGGTCACTTAACCCTAGTGTCTTACCAAAACCAAAAACAAACAAAGAAACAAAAAAAGAGTGAATGAGAAATCAAGAATGTCTACAGTCCATATTTATTAGTATCAGAGGACAAGGGGAAAACAAAGTAAATGCAGGAAGATGCAAAATGAAAAGATTTGGCAAAAAGTCTGTATATATGTGGCAAGAATAAGGAAAAAAGGACAATAAAACAATTCTGAACCCTGGTTTGGTTCAAAGGAATCAAGCCCTTGATATAAGGTCTAGAAGGGTAGATGATTTAGAATAAAAGATAATGAGTACCACTTTTAACAAGTTGAATCTGAGATGAATTTGAGAAATCCATTCTAAAATGTCCAATTAGGCAGTTATGATGATGCAGAAATGAAACTAAAAAACTAAGGTTAGAGATATTGATCTGGGAATCATCTTCATAGAGATAAGTGAACCCAAGAGGAGTTGATCACCAATAGAAACAATATAGAGGAAAAAGAAAAGAAGGCTCAAGACAGTCTTAAAGAATACCCATGTCTAGTGGGTATACCAGGGATGAAGATCTAGAAAAGGAGATTAAAAAGGAACAGTCTGACAGGGGGAAAAAAAAACAAAAAACAAAGGAGAACAGTATGGTGAAAATCCAAAGACAAGAAAATAACCCAGAGAAAGTAATCAGCAGCGTCAACTACTTCAGTGAGGTCAGTGGGGGAAGGGGATGGGAAAAAGGACTAATTAAGGATCAAAAATGGGCTAAGCATAACAATAACTGACCACCTCAAAAATATCTCATTTGCTCCTGAGGGAATAAAATCAAATTTAGCAATTAAGAATCACTGGTAAGTTTAAAAAGAGTAGTTTCTGTTAGGGTCAGAAGATAGACTGCAAAAGGTTTAGAACAGAGTTAAAGGGGAAAGTCAAGTACAAGGATAGTTGAGGATAAGAGAAAAGTAAGACCCTGGCCAATAGAATCAAAAGCGGGTTTTTAAAAAATAAAAACATGAGGGAGACAGCATTTTTTATAAGCAGGAGGGGAATAAAGCAGTAGATAGGGAGAAACAAAAGATTAAACAATAAGGATAATATTGAAGGAAAATGCTGCTAAAAGATGGGAGTGATGGGACAAAAGATGTACATGAACGTACTGGCTTTGGCAATGAAATCTTAAGAAAAATTATTTTTTCTTAATGCAGCAAATAATAATCATCAAAATCCAAAAACAAACGTTACATATAATGTAAAAAAGTGATCTTTTTCTATAAAATCAGAAGGCAGAAAGGATGTGTCTTATCGCCACTACTATTCAAACAAAAGAGTGTTAGTTATAATTGCTAGCTATGAGAAAAAAGAAATTAAAGGAATAAACTCAAAGAAAAAAATTCTCATTTTTTAAAACTAGGATGATTTTCTTAGAAAATCCCAATAATAGGGGTGGCCAAGTGGTGTAGTGCATAAAGCACCAGCCTTGGAGACAGGAGTACCTGGGTTCAAATCCAGTCTCAAATACTTAATAATTACCTAGCCGTGCGGCCTTGGGCAAGCCACTTAACCCCATTTGCCCTGCAAAAAAAAAAAAAGAGGCAAGTAAAACAAAATCCCAATAATAGATAATTTCAATGAAGTTGAAGAATATAAGATAAATAAGATATATGGTCATAGGGTTTTTTAAATGTACAAAATCCAAACAGAAAGGACTAGAAAGATAAATTCTTTAAAAATAATTACAAAAGCTTTCAATTATTGAAGAGAGTATCTTGGAAGATTCACCCCAGATTTCAAAACATTAAAATACTCATTGTAAAATAAAAGACAGGGGCTGCTAGGTGGTGAAAAAATAGAGCACTGGCCCTGGAGACAGGAGCACCAGAGTTCAAATCTGGCCTCAGGCACTTAATAATTACCTAGCTGTATGGCCTTGGCAAGCCACTTAATCCCATTTGCCTTGCAAAAAACCTTAAAAAAGAAAAAGAATTGGCCAGATGGAAAAGGAGATAAGAAAGATCTCTGAGGAAAACAAATCCTTCAGTAGTAGAATGGTGCTAAAGGAAGCCAATGACTTCCCAAAGAATCAAGACACAATAATTCAACAACAAAAGAATGAAAAATTAGAAGACAATGTGAAACATCTCAATGAAAAAAACAACTGATCTAGAAAAAACAGATCCAGGAAAGATAATTTAAAAATTGTTGGGATACCTGAAAGTCAGGATCAGGAAAAAAGCCTTGACCTCATTTTTTAAAGAATTCCCACAATTGGAAGCCAAGATGGCATGGCAAGAAGAGATCAATGTCTCTTACAAGCTCTCTCATAAAACGTCAAAACTAAGGACTCTAACTAAGCTTTCTAGAGACAGAATCCAAAGAGGGATGAGGCAGTTCTCCAACTCAAGGTAACTTGGAAAAGAGCAGAAAGGCTCTGCTCCCCGGGGTTGGAGGGGTGGCCCACCAGAGCCAAAGAACTTCAGCCTCCCGGAGGCAGCCCCAGGGCACTGGGAACCGAGGCTCACAGCAGCGGGGGAGTCTCCTAAGCTGCACCCCGGGGAGCACCAGGCACAAAGTGGGGGAACAGCGGGGGACCTCTGCCAGAGCAAGGACATGGAGCCCAGCCCTCAGGGCACACAGGCAGCAGTTTGTTCTTTCCCCAGCCCATATCCAGGAAGAGAAGCAGGCGGAGCCAGTAAGCAGGAGCCCCCAGGGCATGAGCCCATTGAGCTGAGGGAGGGGAATGAAGAGAGAGAGACTGCCGAGCTCTGTCCTCTGCCTCTGGAACAGGACTCTGGGGCTCTGACCACATTCAGATCCTGATCCCAGTCTAGGCCCCCCATAGAACAGCGGGGCTCCCCCCACCTCAGCCCCGTGGTAGAGGGGCGCGCATATGGTCATTCACAGACCAGGAGGGAGGACAGAGCCTCACACACTGAGACCCTTGTGGGAGTGTCCCAAAAGCTCAGGAAGCACCCCAAACCAGGCCCAGGCTGGGAAAATGACCAAGCAGAGAAACAAGAGGAAGCCCAATTAGAAATATTTTGCATATGAGCCCAAGAAGGATCAAAATACTCAGTCTGAAGATGAGGAAGCACAAACTCCTGCATCTAAAGACTCCAAGAATAACAGAAATTGGGCTCAGGCTATGACAGAGCTCAAAAAAGACTTTGAAAATCACATGAGGGAGTTAGAAGAAAAACTGGGAAAAGAAGAGAGATGCAGGAAAAACATGAAAATGATGTCAGCAGCCTAGTCAAGGAAATCCAAAAAAATGCTTAAGAAAATAGCATGCTAAAAACCAGCTTAGGTCAAATGGATAAAACAGTTCAAAAAGTTACTGAGGAGAAGAATGCTTTAAAAAGCAAAATTGGCAGATGGAAAAAGAATTAAGAAAACTCTCTGAGGAGAACAAATCCTTCAGACAAAGAACAGAACTCGGAGAGATTGATGAATTTACAAGAAACCAGGATTCATTACTTCAAAACCAAAAAAATGAAAAATTAGAAGAAAATGTGAAACATCTCATTGAAAAAACAACTGATATGGAAAACAGACTTAGGAAAGATAATTTAAAAATTATTGGAATACCTGAAAGCCATGATCATGAAAAGAGCCTTGACATCATTTTCAAAGAAATATTACAGGAAAATTGCCCTGATATTCTAGAAGAAGGCAAAAATAGAAATGGAGAGAATCCACCGATCCCCCCAAGAAAGAGATCCCAAAAAACCAACCCCTAGGAATATTATAGCCAAGTTCCAGAACTCCCAAGTCAAAGAGAAAATATTACAAGAAGCCAGAGGGACACAGTTCAAATATCATGGAGCTGCAGTCAGGATCACACAGGACTTAGCAGCAGCTACATTGGAAGCTCTCAGGCCTTGGAATACAATATACCCGAAGGCAAAAGAGCTTAGAATGCAGCCAAGAATGAACTACCCAGCAAGGCTGAATGTCCTCTTCCAGGGAAAAAGATGGACTTTCAATGAACCAGGGGAATTTCAAATGTTCCTGTTGGAATGGCCAGAGCTGAACAGGTTTGATCTTCAGATACAGGACTCAGGTAAAGCACGGAGATTGGAGGAGAAGGGGAAAATATGAGGGACTTAATGAGGATGAACTGCATGTATTCCTGCATAGAAAAATGACAGTGATGATACTTGAATGAATCTTCTCAGTTAATAGAGCGGTAGAGGGAGCTTTTATAGTTGAAGCACAGGAGAAAGCTGAATTTGAAGATAAAATATGGTGTAAAAATGGAGTCAATAGACAAAAAGAGAAATGTGATGGGAGAAAGAAAAAGGAGAGGGGGAATAGTCCAAGATATCTCATATAATAAGTTTTTTTCTTTATTACAATGAGCTATTGCAGTGATATAGAAGGGGGGAGGCAAGGGGGAATGAGGGAATCTTCACCCTCATCAGAGGTGGCTAGGAGAGAAAACTGCATATATACTCAATGGGGTATAGGCATCTGGAGTAAGGAGAGAGGACAGGTGGAAGGGGGTGATGTGAGTGATGGAGGAGAGGATGGACTGTGGGGGGACAGTGGTCAGATATAACACATTTTCTTTTTTACTGCTAGCAAGGGGCTGGGATTGGATGGCCTGCCCGGGACCATAGGGCCAGGTGGATACTAGGCCTAAGGGGTGATATGGGGGCTTGGGGTCTCTTGGCCCCAGGGCCAGGGATCTGTCTGCTGCGCCACTCAGCTACCCTACAGCAGAGTCAGAGTGAAAGGAGAGAGAAAATACAGTATATGGTAGTGGAGAAATATGAAAGGAGGGAGTTGCGATCAGCAATGGCAATGGTGGAAAAATATGAAAGTAGCTTTTGCAATGGACTTACCATAAAGAATATGATCCACTCACGACAGAGTTGTTGGTGTTGGAACAAAGACTGAAGCATATTATTATTATTATTATTATTATTATTATTAGGGGGTGCAGAGCAAATGGGGCTGGGTGGTCTGCCTGGAGCTGCACAGCAGGGTGATCTTTGGGTGTCTGAGGCCGGATTCGGACCTGGGTGCTCCTGGCTCAAGGGCCAATGCTCTGTCCGCCACCCAGCCACCCCTACTATTATTACTATTTTATTTTATTTTGGGTCTTGGGGGGGGGGGGTGTGCAGGGTAGTGGAGTTCGGGTGGCTTGCATGTCACACGATTGTTGGGTGTACGGGGCCGGATGTGGGCTCGAGTGCTCCTGGCTCCAGGGCTGGGGCTCCATCCATTGCGCCACCTTGGCCATACCCACAATTATTAGTATTATTTTTTTATTTTAATTTTTTTCTCTCCCGTTTATCGCTCAAGGGAGTCTTCATTTTTTGGGGGGAGGGGGTATTTTGTTTACTCTTTTTTTTTTAGGTTTTTGCAAGGCAAATGGGGTTAAGTAGTTTGCCCAAGGCCACACAACTAGGTAAATTATTAAGTGTCTGAGACCCGATTTGAACCCAGGTACTCCTGACTCCAAGGCCGGTGCTTTATCCACTGCACCACCTAGATGCCCCTTGTTTACTCTTAAACAAGAATATTTTATTAATGTATAAAAAACATTATTTGTTAAAAAAAAATGTGCATACCCTTTGATCCAGCATACTACTCCTCAGTCTATACCCTGAAGAGATGATGAAAAAGGATAAAAACATCACTTGCACAAAAATATTTATAGCAGCCCTGTTTGTGGTGGGAAAGAATTGGAAATCAAGTAAATGTCCTTCAATTGGGGAATGGCTTAGCAAACTGTGGTATATGTATGTCATGGAACACTACTGTTCTATTAGAAACCAGGAGGGATGGGAATTCAGGGAAGCCTGGAGGGATTTGCATGAACTGATTCTGAGTGAGATGAGCAGAACCAGAAAAACACTGTATACCCTAACATCAACATGGGGGCAATGATCACCTTTGATGGACTCCTTCATTCCATCAGTGCAACAATCAGGGACCATTTAGGGCTCTCTGCAATGGAGAATACCATCTGTATCCAGAGAAAGAACTGCAGAGTTTGAACAAAGACCAAGGACCATTACCTTAAATTTAGGAAAAAAAACCCTGATATCTTATTGTCTGATCTTGCTATCTCTTATACTTTATGTTTCTTCCTTAAGGATATCATTTCTCTCTCATCACACTCAATTTGGATCAATGTTTACCATGGAAACAATGTTAAGACTGACAAACTGCCGGGGGGGGGGGGGGGGGGGGGAGTAAGATTAGGGGAAAACCTCAAAATAAATAAAATCTTTAATAAAAAAAAAGAATTCCCACAGGAAAATTGCCTGTATATCCTAGAAGCAGAGGGCAAAATAGAAATTGAGAGAATCCACCGATCTTCCCGGGAAAGAGAGAAAAAAAAACAACAACCCCTAGGAATGTTACAGCCAAGTTGCAGAACTCCCAAGTCAAAGAGAAAATATTACAAGAAGACAGGAGGACACAATTCAAATATCATGGAGCTGCAGTCAGGATCACACAGGACTTAGCAGAAACTACATTAAGAGGCTCATAGGGCTTGGAATATAATATCCCAGAAGGCAAAAGAGCTTGGTATGCAACCAAGAATCAACTACCCAGCAAAACTGAACATACTCTTCCAGGGAAAAAGATGGACTTTCAATCAAAGAAGGGAATTTGAAATGTTCCTGTTAAAATGGCCAGTGGTGACCAGAAAGTGTGACCTTCAAGTACAGGACTCAGGTGAAACATAAAAAGGGTGGATGAGAAGGGTAAATTATGAGGGACTTAATGATGATGAACTGCATGTATTCCTGCATGGAAAGATGATACTGATAATACTCATATAAACCTCATTTAAAAGAGCAGGTAGAAGGAGCTTTTATAGCTGAAAGACAGGAAAGACATGAATTTGAAAATAATATATTGTAAAAATGGAGTCAATGGGTGAAAGGGAAATGTACTGGAAATAAGAGAAAGGAGTGGTGGTAGAATAGGCTAAGATATTTCATGTAGCTTTTGCAATGGTATGGAATGGGGGAAGGTGAGGGGAAATGAGGGAGCCTTCATTCTCATTAGAAATGGCTCAGAGAGGAAACAATATACATAATAAATGGGTATAGAAATCTAGACAAAAAATGAGGGGGCGGGGGATAGAGGGAGGGGAGGGGACATGTGGGTGATAGACAAGAGGGTAGATCTAGGAGAGGATAGTCAGATAGAACACATTTTCATTTTTACTTTTTTTGCAAGTCAGTAGGATTGAGTGGTCTTTCCAGGAACACCGACCGGGCCAGGTGAATGCTGGGTCTCTGGAGTGGGATGTAAGCTTGGGGCCTCCTAGCCCCAGGGCTGGTGCTTTATCCCCTGTACCACCACGCAACTGCCCCACAGTACAATTTTGAAGAGGGACAGAGTGAAAGGAAAGAGTAAATATAATAGATGGTAGTGGGGATGAATGGATGGAGGAAATTACAATCAGCAACAGCAACTGTGGAAAAATATGGAAGTAACACCTATGATGGACTTATGATAAAAAAATGTGATCCACCCCAAGACAGAGCTGATGATATCAGAACACAGACTGAAACACCTTTTTTCTCTTTCTTTCACTTTATTTCTCATGAGGTTTTATATTTTTTGTGGGGGAGGGGGTATATTTACTCTTAAACAAGAATATTTTATATTTACAGCAGCCCTGTTTGTGGTGGCAAAAAATTAGAAATTAAGTCAATGTCCTTCAACTGGGGAATAGCTTACAAACTGTGGTATATGTATGTTATGAAATACTATTGTTCTATTTCAAACCAGGAGGGATGGGAATTTAGGGAAGCCTGGAAAGAATTGCATGAACTTATGCTAAGTGAGATAAGCAGAACCAGAAAAATATTGTACACCCTAACAGCAACATGGGGGTGATGATCAACCTTGATGGACTTGCTCATCCCTTCAGTGCAACACCCAGGGAGAATTTTGGGCTATCTGCAAAGGAGAACACCATCTATATCCTGAGAAAGAATTGTGAACTTTGAACAAAGACCAAAGACAATTACCATCAAATTAGAAAAAAAAAACACGTTTTATTATTAATAAATTTTACTATCTCATACTTTATTTTTCTTAAGGATATGATTTCTCTGTCATCACATTCAACATTTATGCCATGGAAACAATGTAAACACTAATGCCTTCTGTGGGGGGTTGGGGGAGGGAAGCAAGAATGGGGGGAAAATTGTAAACCTCAAAATAAATAAAATCTTTCTTAAAAAAAGATTAAATTAGATAACACCTACAAAAAACAAGAGTATTTTAATAATGTGTAAATAAATTAAAGAAAATAAAGAAAATTTAAAAGAGAAAAAAAGCAGAAGGGGGGAGTATTAAGCTCTTGAACAGATTAGGCACACAAACATATAAAAGCAAACCAACAGCAGCAAAGTGTTTTTCATAAAAACCAAAGACACCAGCTACTGAAAGGACTCAGTATTTGACAAAAACTGCTGAGAAATCTAAAAAAAGCAGTATAGCAAAAATTGTGGTTAGACCAATACCTTATACCACATGCCAAGATAAGCTTTCAAATAGATAGAAACGATCACTCGTTGTATATGGTGCCTACATTTTGTCTCTCCTTACCTCCTCCCCCTCATTAAAGACTGTGCTTCATGAGAGTAGGATTCAATTTTTTGTTGCTTTTTACCTTTCTTTGGATGCTTAGCACTAGGCATAAAGTCTGATATAGAGCAGGGAAAGGTACTTAATAAATGGGTTTTTGGGGGTTTTTTTAAGGTTCTGCAAGGCAAATGGGGTTAAGTGGCTTGCCCAAGGCCACACGACTAGGTAATTATTAAGTGTCTGAAGCCCGATTTGAACTCAGGTACTCCTGACTCCAGAGCCAGGGCTCTATGCACTGCGCCACCTAGCTACCCCATAAATGTTGATTCTACATGACTCTAACCTGATCTACAGACTTCAAAACTAACATTCAACCTTGAAATAGATCATCTCAATTTCAAAAAATGACAAGAAACTCTACTAGCACTTGCCTCAATTTATACATTTCCAAATTATTTCTTTTTTTCTTTCTTTTTTTTTTTTAGTTTTTGCAAGGCATTAAGGTTAAGTGGCTTGCCCAAGGCCACACAGCTAGGTAATTATTAAGTGTCTGAGGCCAAATTTGAACTCAGGTACTCCAGACTCCAAGGCCAGTGCTCTATCTACTGTGTCACCTAGCCACCCCCCCCCAAATTATTTCTAATCCAGAAGTCTGCAGATAAAAATCCACTCTAAGAAGAAAGGGAACAGCCCAAACCAGACACACTATTTCCAATTAGCCTTATAGGTCAATGAACCTAGAAATGGCTATCTATTTGAAATTTCTGACATCCAAAAAAAAAAAAATCCTAAAAGCAGAATAATCTATGCTTCAGGATTACTTAATAACTGGTAGCAGGAAGTCTCTAGAGGGAATGAATATATCACCAATACATATAATCTGAATTTCTCACTCCAGAAAAAAAAAAAAGCAGTAAAATCACAAGAGAACAGCTTTAAATGGCAAGGAGGAAAATTATTCCACAAGAACACTCCCTAAAAGGGAACTGCTATGTTGCAGCAATTCATTCAGTCAATAAATATTTATCAAGAACTTACTATATCCAATGAACCATTCAGGATAACAAATATAAAACAAGGTCCCTTTCATTTCAGAACTTCCAATTCAGTAAGAGCAACATATAGAAAAATACCTACAATTCAAGCTATATGCCATTAAATGTTATAAAAGTTGAATGAACTAGAAAAATCATATCTGGGCAAAATAGGGAAGTGAATTTGAGTGAAATATCTTTACTAATGTATATTTCAATGGGGAGGAAAGAGAGGGAAAAGAGGATAGGATGTTGGAATGAAAAAGGTCTAAGGGGGCAGCTAAGTGGCATAGTGGATAGAGCACTGGCCTTAGGGTCAGGAGTACCTGGGTTCAAATCCGGTCTCAGACAATTAATAATTACCTAGCTGTGTGGCCTTGGGCAAGCCACTTAACCCCATTTGCGTTGGAAAAACCTAAAAAAAAAAAAAGGTCTAAGAAGTTCTGAGAAGAGAAAGATATTTATTTTAAAGAAAGGTTTCATCCAGAGAAAATTGTTCTAACTGGAAACATGGGATTGGAGGATAATGAATGGCCACTACAAAAAGTCTAAATTTTATTTTACAGGCACAAGTATCAAGGAAGATTTTTGAGAAGAGAAGTAACAGACTCAATATAGCCTGGCTAAGATGAATTAGAGGCAAAAGAGATTCAGATGAGAAATTAAAATAGCCTAAATAAATCTTTTGGGGGGGGGGGCAACTAAGTGGCATAGTGGATAAAGCATACCCTTTGATCCAGCAATACCACTACTGGGTCTATACCCTGAAGAGATCATGAAAAAGGGTAACAATATCACTTGTAGGGGCAGCTAGGTGGTGTAGTGGATAAAGCACTGGCCTTGGAGTCAGGAGTAACTGGGTTCAAATCGGGTCTCAGACACTTAATAATTACCTAGCTGTATGGCCATGGACAAGTCACTTAACCCCATTTGCCTTGCAAAAATCTAAAAAAAAAAAAATTTTTTTGGTAGTAGCAAAAAAAATTGAAAACAAAATGGGTATCTGTTGAATAAGAATATCTAAATGAACTGTTGTATGAAAGTAATGAAATAAAATTATATCATAGGAAACAACATGAACAATTCCAAAAAAACACAGTAAGTTTCTATGAATTATATAAAGTAAGCAGTAGAATAAGGGAAATATAAACAATGACTACAACAACATAAACATAGACAAAATTAAACACTATATAATTATAATAACCAACCTTGGCCTCAAAAAGAGATAAAAAAAAATATATCTTCCTTTCAGTAAAGAAGTAAAGGGCTACAGGTACAGAGTACTGCATTTTCTGTTGTATAGTACTGAACAGTGAATAATTTTACTGAACTGTTTTAGTTTTCTTTTTGTTATTCTTTGTCACAAATAAATACTCACTTCATTGAAGAGAGAGGCATACAAGGAAATGAAGGAACACCTAAGAGCCTTAGAAAAATAGCAGCTTGCCAAACTTTACAACTAATGTTTCTGACAAAGGACTCATTTCTAAAATATACAGAGAACTGGGTCATATTTCTTTAAAAAAAAAAAAGCCATTCCCCAGTTGACAAATGGTCAAAGGATATGCACAGGCAATTTACAGATGAGATCAAAGCAATCCATAGTCATAAGAAAAATTGCTCTAAATCATTACTTATTAGAGAGAAATGAAAATTAGAGCTTCTCTGAGATACCACCTCACACCTCTCAGATTGGCCAATATGACCAGAAAGGACAATGATCATTGTTGGAAGGGTTGTAGGAAATCTGGGACACTATTACATTGTTGCTGGAGCTGTGAACTCATCCAACCTTTCTGGAGAAAAATTTGGAACTACACCCAAAGGGCAACAAAAATGTGCATACCCTTTGATCCAACAATACCACTACTGGGTCCATACCCTGAAGAGATGATGAAAAAGGGCAAAAACATCACTTGTACAAAAATATTCATAGCAGCCCTGTTTGTAGTGGGAAAGAATTGGAAATCAAGTAAATCTCCTTCAATTGGGGAATGGCTTAGCAAACTGTGGTATGTGTATGTCATGGAACACTATTGTTCTATTAGAAACCAGGAGGGATGGGAATTCAGGGAAGCCTGGAGGGAGTTGTATGAACTGATGCTGAGTGAGATGAGCACAACCAGAAAAACACTGTACACCCTAACAGCAACATGGGGGTGATGATCAACCTTGAAGGACTTGCTCGTTCCATCAGTGCAACAATCATGGGCAATTTAGAGCTGTCTGCAGTGGAGAATACCTTCTGTATCCAGAGAAACAACTGTGGAGTTTGAACAAAGTTCAAGGACTATTTCCTTTAATTTAGGGGAAAAAAAATGATATCTTATTGTTTGATCTTGTTATCTATTATACTTTATGTTTCTTCCTTAAGGATGTGATTTCTCTCTCATCACACTCAATTTGGATCAATGTAGAACAAGGAAACAATGTAGAGACTGACAAATTGCTTTCTGGTGGGGGGAGGGAAGTAAGATGGGGGAAAATTTAAAACTCAAAATAAATAAAATCGTTACATATAAAAAAAAGAAGAAACTGGTTCAAAGGGAGGAGAGGAATTTGTCCAAAATCACCCAACTAGTAAGGGGCAAAACTATATCTCCATATGTAAAAACATGACTGTACATGTGCAACTTTTACCTTTCTATTTGCCACTGTAGGGTGGGGAGGGAAGGGAAGGAAGGGTGGGAGAAAAATGTGGAATTCATAAACTTTCAAATGGATGAATGCTGAAAAACTATTTTTGATTGTAATTAGAAAAATAAATAAAATTTCAGTTGAAAAAATAAAATAAAATAGTAGTTTACCCTCTCGATGTCCCAGCCCCACCAGTCCAGCTTCTGCTCCAAGCCCTAGAGTCAACATGGAGGAAAGAAACTACTTAGGTCAAGATTTCTCCCAACTGCCACATACTGGGTAGGTAAACAAGGCTGACAGAAACATGAAGGTAGCCTGGAGGAAAGACAGGAGGAAGCATGTCCCAGCCCAGTCAAATGACCAACTCTCTTAGACCCCAACAGAGATCACCTAGTCCCTGAACCCAAGTACCTAGAAAATAATAGAAATACCCACACCATCAGCCCTGCTTCCACAGCCATCATCAAAGCAAGCAATCACCGGGGAGAAGGGACTCACCTCATTTGCCCACCACCAAAAAATGCTGACCAACTTCAGTTAAGTCTTGAGTTAAATCCAAGAACCACAAGAGTAGCAGGAGAACCCCTCCCTAAACACCCATCATGCTTCTAGTCCAACCCCTGAAGCCATTATCCCCAGAAGATGAAGTCTGGATACTTTTTTCCTTGAGCAGAGCCAGAGGAAAAAAACTTCTTATCACCAAAGTTTAGGCACTGTCAAACAGTTCAATAGATATACATTAAAGAAGATGAAGATGAACTCTAGTCCTTTCAACTTGCAGTTGATGCCTTCTGTGTCATTAGCTTCTTAAGAAATTAAGTTTCACTATACACAAAAGGGTTTAAGATTGTAGATGCATCCCTTGATCCAGCAATATCCCTATTAGATTTGCTAGAAAATGGAACTATATATATATATATATATATATATATATATGTATATGTATACACACACACACACACACACACACACACACACACACATATAGCATTTATAGTCATCCTTTTTGTGGTGGCAAAGAAATGGAAATTGAGGGGATGTCCCATCAACTGGGGAGCAGTTAAACAAGTGTGGTATATAAGTGATGCAGTACTTTTGTGCTATAAAAAATGAGTAGGATACTTTCAGAAAAACCTGGAAAGATTTACATGAACTGATGTAAAGTTAAAGGAGCACAACTAGTAACCACATAGTAATAGTGCTATTGTAACACTGATTAAATGTGAAAATCTTAGCTATTTGATCAATACAACAATTCAAAATAATTCCAAAGGCTTTATAAAGGAAAATGCTATTCACCTGAGGGCAGAATGAAGCATACCTTTATTTTTGCTTTCTTTGTTTCTTGCTGATTCTATTGAGTTTTTCAACATGGAAAATATACAAAAATGTTTTATATATCACTTCACATGTATAATTCATATTGTATTGCCTAGGCAGAGCCAAAAGGGGGACAGGAGAGTACCGTCTCTTAGGTGCTCTCGCTCAAAACTTATAAACTAAGGACTCTAAATTTTTGAGAGACAGAACCCCCACAGAGGGATCCAGTGAGACAGTTCTCCAACCCATGGGAACCTGGAAAAGAGCAGAAAGGCTCCACTCCATGGGGTTGGAGGGGTGGCTGACAGAGTGAAGGCACTTCAGCCTCCCAGGGGCACAGCAAGCCCAGCGGGGGAGTTTCCTGACCTACACCCCGGGGGAGCACTGGGCACAACTTGGGGGAATGGGGAGGGGAACCTCTGCCAGAGCAAGTGAAGCCTAGCCCTCAGGGCACACAGCAAACAGTGTGGTCCAAGCAGCCCCGGTCTGGGAACTGGAAGCAGGCAGAGCTGGTAAGCAGGATCCCCCAAGGCATGAGTGCTGAGCCTAGGGAGGGGAGTGGAGAGAGACTGCTCAGCTCTGTCCTCTGCCCCTGGAACAGGACTCTGGGGCTCTGACCACATTCAGATCCTGATTGCAGTCTAGGCCCCCCCCATAGAACAGCAGGGCACCCCCACCTCAGCCCTGTGGCAGAGGGGTATGTTTGTTGTTATTCACAGACCAGGAGGGAGGACAGAGCATCACACACTGAGATCCTGGGGGGGGGTCCCACTAATACTCAAAAGCTCAGGAAGCACCCCCAAACCAGGCACAGGCTGGAGAAATGAGTAAGCGGAGAAAAAAGAGGAACACCACTGAGAAATACTTTGCCTGTGATCCCAAGAAGGATCAAAATACTCAGTCTGAAGATGAGGAAGCACAAACTCCTGCATCTAAAGACTCCAAGAAAAACAGAAATTGGGCTCAGGCTATGACAGAGCTCAAAAAAGACTTTGAAAATCAAGTGAGGGAGACAGAAGAAAAATTGGGAAAAGAAATGAGAGAGATGCAGGAAAAACATGAAAATGAAGTCAGAAGCTCAGTCAAGGAGAGCCAAAAAAATGCTGAAGAAAAATAACATGTTAAAAACCAGCTTAGGTCAAATGGATGAAAACAGTTCAAAAAGTTATCGAACAGAAGAATGCATGAAAAAGCAGAATTGGCCAGATGGAAAAAAGAGATAAGAAAGCTCTCTGAGAAAAACAAATCCTTCAAGCAAAGAATGGAACTGAGGGAGGCTTATGATTTTACGAGAAAGCAGGACACAATACTTCAAAACCAAATGAATGAAAAATTCAAAGAAAATGTGAAACATCTCATTCATAAAACAACTGATATGGAAAACAGATTTAGGAAAGATAATTTAAAAATTATTAGAATACCTGAAAGTCATGATCAGGAAAAAAGCCTTCACATCACTTTAAAAAATTACTACAGGAAAATTGCTCTGATATCCTAGAAGCAGAGGGTAAAATAGAAATTGAGAGAATCCACTGATCTCCCTGAGAAAGAGATACATATTGTATTGCCTATTTCTCAATCACTAGGGCAGAGAAAGGAGAGAAAAGAATTTGGAAGTCAAAATTAAGTGAATGTTAAAAATAAATAATTTTGAAGAAGGCAAGCACTTAAGAACAGTAATGTTTGTACTTTTCTATCTGTATTCTTAGCTCTTAGCATAGTGTTTTACATATAAAAAAATTTTAAAAAGCTTTTTTATTCAATCAAATGAAAGCAAAAGGCATTAATTAAAACATTTTTAAAGAAAATCAATAAAAAACTTAAAATATATGACAAACCTCGACATCTAAAATATATTAAAAACCCTGGGGAGGTAGAAAAGTGCAGTGGGAAATAGGTTGATAATAAAAATGTTAAGAACATGTATGAAAGATGTTTCCAAAAAAAGAATCAAAACATAATGGAAATTGATTTGATATGTGAGCAGTTAAAGATTCACAGATTTTGTTCCTAGATAACTAGGACAATCATGACATTTATAACTGACTGATAATACAATAGAAGGAATTCATCTGCAGGGGAAAGATTATGAATTCAATCTAAAACATATGCTCTGAGGGACATTTAAGTGAAAATATTCAGCAGGCTAATATATATGGCAATACTGGAATTTGGGTCAAACTAATATAGATTTTCAAATCATGAAATTTCTAATGAGAATTTTCCAGGAAGAGGCCAGGGAGCAGTTAGAGGGATGTAGAGGAAATACTAAGACTCAGAGTTAACAGAAGATAGGAGAATATTAGCATGGTGTTCTGCCATGCAAACCAAAGGATAGCAGAGCTTCCAAAAAAACCAGAATGGTTTGATAGTTAACATATCAAAAATCTTTGAGAATAATGTCTAAAGAAAGGAAACCAGAAAACTACAAAGGACTATAGAAAATAGCAATTAAGATGGAGCTGGGAACAAGTTACAAGAAATTAACACTAAAATCAGACATAAAGCCATTAAGAAATTTGTCAGTGAAAGATTATAGTTCAAATGAGTAGGTGTAAAACTCCTCTCTCTACAAAAAAGACTGATAATATTCTCTCTCATATAATCAGAGCCAATCCTGGGTCTAAGGAGGATTCAGATTCAAGTTCCACCTTTTTTTTTTTTACATACTGGCTGCAAACCCCAAGTTAGTAGCTTAACTTTTCAATGTTGTAGGCCAAAAGTGTCAAACTGGAAGAGAGAAAAACTCAAAAGAACAGCTGGAATGAGATTAAATGTCAGTGGGAAATGTTTAACAAAATAAATAAAAGTTCAATAAAGCCCAAATAATAATAATAATAATTTGTGATTTTCTTAAGTCAATCTGCAGCCCACCAGAGATCTGTTTCTATTTGAGTTTGTCAACCTTGCTCTAGGCAAATCTCAAGGATTATAAATTGTAAAGAGCCTTTTTTACTTCCATTGGTAGAGGACATCTGGGATATCTCTACCAAAAATATTGTTCTTAACAAGCAAACATCTTCAGGATTAACTTGTCAATCATCAGCACCTCACTATGCATTACTTTACCAATCCACTGAGAATAGAATTTAGATTACTAGTACATATAATTATAAAGCACTATCAGATGAGACTTCTCCAGAGTCACAAAACTATTAAGTCTCTCCAATAGTATTTGAACTCAAGTCTCGAGAAGGCTACTTTCTATTCAATAGGCCATCTACTACATACCTCAAATTATAAGGGGTAATTTTGTAGGAAAAAAACAGATGGGTTGGCATAGTTCAAAAGGTAGATTCTGGAGTGTTTATAAGGAGGTCTAAGACAATTATTTCTTTTTTAATAACAAATGGCTTTATGTAGTATTTTAAGATTTTTAAAGTTCCTTCTTGGGGTGGCTAGGTGGAGTAGTGGATAGAGCACTGTCCCCTAGAGTCAGGAGCACCTGAGTTCAAATCTGGCCTCAGGCACTTATTACCTAGCTGTGAAGCCTTGGGCCAACCGCTTAACCCCATTGCCTTGCAAAAACCTAAAAAACAACAAAAAAAAAGTTCTTTCTTGTTCTTACATTTTTAGATCTCCTATCCCTAGATTTGAGATCTAACCACTCTGCCAGGCTACTCTGCAATTTTACTGAAGATTCTAGAAACAACTAGTGATCCCTCACCTCTCCCCTGTCTCGAGGAACACACAAGGCTACAGACCCACACTGGATGCCAGTGTGGGTTTTAGAGGGATGTCCAAACCCTGAAGAGGCAGAGATTTTCTCCCAGGCTCACAACTACCAGCATGAGTTAAGAGGTGGGACTTGCATTCACTTGTATTCACAAGTATAGTGCTTTCTATCTCTAGTTTCAAAATGATAGAATCTATGAAAAGACTTCTAAAATACAATCTTATCAAGGTTCACTAAAACACAAACAAAGAAAACACAGGATTTTTATCACCAAACACAAAGTCCCTAAACACCTAAAACCCTATACCAAGATAAGATAAAAATGGGTACAAGATTTAGACATAAAAGACAATATTATAAGCAAACTAGGAGATAAAGAAGTCCTTTACTTGTCAGATCTATGGAAAGGGAAGCAATTGATGACCAATGAAGAGTTGAAGAACATTATTAAAAACAAACTAGATAATTTTGATTACATTAAATTAAAAAGTTTTTGCACAGAGAAAGTCACTGTAACAAGAGCAAAAGAAATGTAGTAAATTGGAAAACAATTTTTACAACTAGTATTTCTGACAAAGGACTCGTATCTAAAATATACAAAGAACTGAGACAAATTTATTTTTAAAAAAAAGCCATTCCCCAATTGACAAATGGTCAAAGGATATGTAGACAGTTTACTTATGAGGAAAATCCTAAGAGATCCACAATCATGTGACAAATTGCTCTAAATCATTACTGATTAGAGAAATGAAAATTAAAGCATCTCTGAGGTACCATCTCACACCTCTCAGACTGGCCAATATGAACAGAAAGGACAACAATCGATGTTGGAGAGGATGTGGGAAAACTGGGACACTAATACATTGCTGGTGGAGCTGTAAACTCATCCAACTTTCTGGAGAGCAATTTGAAACCATGTCCAAAGGGCCATAAAAATGTGCATACCCTTTGATCCAGCAATATCACCACTCAGTCTATACTCTGAAGAGATCATGAAAAAGGGTAAAAACATCACTTGAACAAAAATATTCACAGCAGTCCTATTTGTGGTGGCAAAGAATTGGAAATCAAGTGAATGTCCTTCAACTGGGGAATGGCTTAACAAACTGTGGTATATGTATGTCATGGAACACTATTGTTCTATTAGAAACCAGGAGGGATGGGAATTCAGGGAAGCCTGGAAGGAATTGCATGAACTGATGCTGAGTGAGATGAGCAGAACCAGAAAAACACCCTAACAGCAACATGGGGGGTGATGTTCAACCTTGAAGGACTCCCTCATTCCATCAGTGCAACAATCAGGGACAATTTTAGCATATCTGTGATGAGGAATACCATCCAGAGAAAGAATTGTGGATTTAAAAAAAAAAATCTTATTATGTAAATTTTGCCATCTCTTATATTTTATTTTTTCCTTAAGGATATGATTTCTCTCTCAATGCATTCAATTTAAATCACTATATAGCATGGAAACAATGTAAAGACTAACAAACTGCCTTCTGTGGGGGTGGAGGAGGAAAGCAAGATTAGGGGGAATAACTGTAAAATTCAAAAATAAGTTAAAGTTAAAAAAAAGCACTCACAAAGTCCTCCAAGTCTCAGGATGCAAACAAAATCAACTTTCACCAACTTTTCTATTCCTTGCCTGCTTCCCAATCCTTGTCATCTCCCTAAGCTCCTAAACAGAACAGACCTCTTTCAAAATCATCCTGTCTCCCATCTAACTCTTCTTTCTCTCCAACTGACACTATCCTTGGAGTCTTTGCTTTATGCTTGTTTGAATTTTTCATCTTTGATGCTTTTCTATTATTTCATTCTACTTCATCTTACACTTTACCTTTCGAAAGTTCTCTGAGATCCTAAATTATGAATTTCCTCTTTTTTGTCAAAATCCTACCCTTCAAATTTTTTTTCTGTGTTGGGGGGGGGGGGTGGCCTCACCAGAACTAGATGCTGTGCCCACCTAACCCTCTCAACCCTGGGTAACTTCTACTATCCCCCTCCTCTATTCCTATACTGAATTTATGCTGACTTGGTGCACTTTGAATTTATGTTTACTTAATTATGAAATAGGCTTTCACTACTTCACAATCCTTTTACTCATCTCTTCTTAACACTACTATCAGCTGTCTTCTCATTTCAAAGCCCAAACTGTACCTTTCACAAATGACATGGGGTAGGCACCTTCAAGTTTTAATGAGCTCAAACAATCAAAGTGAACTCTCAACTCCCTTCCTCTAAACCTTTTCCATTCTTTCCTTCCAGTCTCCAAAGACAGTCTTCTAGTCTAGTTCCTAGAAGAGACTTAAGAGGTTATATCATCTCTTCTCTCTCCCATTCACAAACCTGATCCATTAGTCATCCCCTTTCATTCATGCAATCTCAATGGCTCCTCTTTATAGTCTTTCATCAGTCTACAAACAGGTTCAGGTCACCTTTCCAGTCCAGCAAAAACTTTCCATTGATCTAATCTATCCCTAATTAGATACTACACTCTCTCTTTAACACTGCAAAAACATTTTTTTTGGGGGGGCGAATCTAGTTTCATTGCCCTCCCTTTCCCCTGCACAAACCTCCTGCTGAATTCCTAGTAATTCCTTTCACAACTATGAAAAGATGCTCAGTTATATATCATAACATATAAAAATGCTGAGACAAGTTTGATTATATTTTTAAAAACTCTTGTAAAACAAAAAACAATGAACCTTAATAAAAAATACATAAGGCAACATTATAAAGAAAAACAACTTTTATGAGATTTACGATTTCTGATCAATGAAATGATCAACTATGTATATCTAAAAACTATACTTGATGTATTATGTGTCATCTACCTTCTAAGAGAGAGGTGAAATACTCAAAGTGCAAAAAGAGACACACATTATCTGGACTTTATCACTGTGTCAATTCATTTTGCTTGACAATATTTATTTGCTACAAATACATTTTTTCTTGTTTTTCTCCAGTTTTTAAATGGGAAAAGAGATTGAGAGAAATGGCATAATAATAGTGATGCCAAAATAAAAGAGCTATTGAAACAATTCTTTAAATGCACAGAAGGAAAAAGATAGAATTTCAAAAGAAAGCCCAGAAGAGTTAAGACAAAGGGTAAAATTATTATATAATTTTTTTAATAAGTACTTTTTTTTTTAGGTTTTTGCAAGGCAAACGTGGTTAAGTGGCTTGCCCAAAGCCACACAGCTAGGTAATTATTAAGTGTTTAAGACAGGATTTGAACCCAGGTCCTCCTGACTCCAGGGCCTGTGCTTTATCCACTGCGCCACCTAGCAGCCCCTATATAATTTTTTTATAAAGCAAGGAGCATGAAATGGAGATTCAGAGTTTAAAATTCAATTCTTCTTTTGTGGTCAGATGTGTATATGGAAATGCTCTTTTGTTGGCATTTATGTTCAGAATGTTCAAACTGGCTAAAGAAATTGGTGTTGTTTGACCTAGAAAACAGAAATCAGAGTCTCTCCTAAGAAGAAATGATATCTAAAGTATCTCAGACTGTCTGGGCAGCTAGGTGGGCACAATGCATAGAGCACCAGTCCTGGAGCTCAGAAGGACCTGAGTTCAAATCCAACCTCAGACATTTACTGTGTGATCTTGGGGAAATCATTTAACCCCATTGCCTTGCAAAAATCAAAAATATTTTTAAAATTAAAAAAAAAAAGAATCTGTCTAGATATGTTTGACTCCAGAAGAGAGATTTAGGAATAAAATAAAGAAAATTAAAAAATAGGAACAATTCGGTTTGATATCAGAAAAAAACTACCTAATGACCAAAATTACCTAAAGGTGAATGTGTTACCTCAGTTTCCCTTCTTTAAGTCAAGATGGAATAATCACTTGTTAGGCATGTTGTAGAAAGAATCCTTTTAATCCTTTTCTCCTGCTAGCTTTAGGAAGTTAAATGATGTTCAACCTAAAAATTGTGAGAGCAGTGCATCAAAATCTAAGGGATTTTGTTTCAGATCTGAAAATCCATGAGTAGTGTTTTTAAAATAAATATGTATCTATTCTTTTTCTTTGAACACATTTTACCAAGGATCAAGAGGAATTTAGATTTTTAAAACAAGATTGGAGCAGCACATGAAAGTGGGTTTCTCAAATTGACAATGTTTAGGTTTTAAGCCAATAAACAATCAGCTAAAGTGAAACTGGGGGGGGGGGAGAGAGAGAGAGAGAGAGAGAGAGAGAGAGAGAGAGAGAGAGAGAGAGAGAGAGAGAGAGAGAATATGAGAATGAATTCTTTTTAAGGGAAAAACTAGACAATGAAGGTCCCTTCCAAATCCAAAATTCTGTGAACCTCACCCCAGAGGTCTAGACCCTGTTTCTGATTGCTTGTTCTTTCTTCACCTTGCCAACACTTCAAACACAAAACTGTATCTGGGGTGGTAAGGTAGTGCAGTGGATACAGCACTGGCCCTGGAGTCGTACCTGAGTTCAAATCCGGCCTCAGATACTTAATAATTACCTAGCTGTGTGGCCTTGGGCAAGCCACTCAACCCCATTGCCTAGCAAAAGCTAAAAAAAGAAAAAAGAAAAAAAGAAAACCACCCTGTATCCAGCTTTTATCAAAAAATCTGCCCCTCCACTTTTGAAAATGATGCCACTGTCCAAGTCACCAAAGATCAGAACTGTAGAATTACCTCTGGCTATCCTCTCCCTCCCAACATCTATTCAGTTGCTGAGTTCTGTAAACATTCCCAGGATCAGCCCTTCTACTCTTTTCAATTCCATCTCTCCACATCTTACCTTTTTTTTTTTAATTTTTATTTATTTAAGGCAATAGGATTAAGTGACTTGCCAAGATCACACAGCTGAGCAATTATTAAATGTATGAGGTCGAATCTGAACTCAAGTCCTTCTGACTCCAGGAGCAGTGCTTTAACCACTGCACAAACTAGCAGGCCCTCTTCATTAACTCTTTTTTTTAAGGTGGTGTTTTTTTTTTGCAAGGCAAAAGGGGTTAAGTGGCTTGCCCAAGGTCACACAGCTAGGTAATTAATAAGTGTCTGAGGCCGAATTTTAACTCAGGTACTCCTGACTCGAGGGTCACTGCTCTATCCACTGTACCACCAAGCCACCCCTCTTCATTAACTCTTTACAAAATCCTAAGTCTCCTAAAAGAAGGAAGGCCAGAAGGAATAATACAAGAAGAATAGCTTTGAATTAACTATATACTAAATTGTTGAACTGACTACATACTAAAAAAAAAAAAAAATAGGCATTACATAATGGAGATTCACAGTTTTATGTGAGAGAAAAAATACAAGTACTCTCAGCCTTAAAACAAGTTATGATAACTTTCTAACTGGGCTTTATGCAATCATTTTATCACTTCTGCAAGTCAATTCTTCACCCCAATAGAAATGCACTGCTCTGATTATTCTTCCTCAGCAGCTCTCCATATGCCTGCTTCTGACAAGGCTATACAAGGCCAACAGAATTTTAAATGTCCCATTGCTTTTCATAATATCTGGTCTTTGAAGTTCTATACCCATTATTACATATGTGAGGATATGGTTTTGCTCCTTGAATTTTTGTGGCTGCTATTCTTTCAAACCCTTGAGAAATATAAAAGAATCAATACTGCTTATCATAAAATATATACATATAACATTTAAAAATACATATATTAATACTTTCCAATGTACTGATTGGTTTTGCTAATGTTCTGTCTTTTGCTTCTTTAAAAAAATATTAATGGGGGAGGGTAAAGCCAAGATGGCAGCATGAAGACAGGAATTCTCAGAAACTCATTCCCCAAAAAAAACTCCAAAAGCCATCAAATTATGACTCTAGCCAAAATCTAGAGGGGCCGAACCCATAGAAAGACTAAGTGATACAATTTCCCAGTCCAACAACTGAGAAGATCTCCAGGATAGGTCTGTTCTACCGAGACCAGGGATTAGACAAAGCTGCAGCGCAGTTGTAATACAGCACAGCCGGGCTGGACGCCTGGGTCTGTGGCAGAGGTGGGAGTTTCCAGACTTCTTGGCTCAGGGATCATCAGGGACAACCAGAAGGGGTAGAGAGAGAATTCTGCCGCACCAAAGTGAGTGCACAGCAGAGTGCCAGCCTCAGAGCAGCCCTGCAGTGAGAAACCACAGCAGGAGTCAGAAGAGCTCTCAGAACACAAATGGTAAGGGGGTCGGAGGAGACTGCAGAAATCTCCTGCTCTCCCTGGAGCAGGACTCAGCTGCTTGCCCACACTCAGATCCAGGTTACAGTCTGGGCCCATACCACATAGCCAAGCAGGGACCCTCCTCACAATTCCAGGGCAGAGGGGAGGGCCTGCACATAGGCAAGAGAGCAGTCAGAACCTCTCACAATACCTTAGAGGAAATTAAGGTTCCTGTAGTTTGTCCCCAAAAACCCCCCAAACTCTTAGAAGTGTGGTAAATTAGTCATAGGCTGAGGAAAAGAGCAAACCACAGAAAAAGAAGAATCTGAACATGGAAAATTACTCTGGTCCCATGGAGGACCAAAATACATACCCAGATGATGACAAAATCAGATGTATCCAAAATCAATTTTCAAGAAATAGAAAACGGACTCAGGCTATGGATGAGCTCAAAAAAAAAAAAACTTTGAAAAGCAATTAAGGGAGATAGAGGAAAAATTGGGAGGAGAAATGAGAGTGATGCAGATAACTCATGAGAACCAAGTCAGCAACTTGGTGAAAGAAATGCAAAAAAATATTGAAGAAAATAATATGTTAAAAATCAGTTTAGGTCAAATGGAAAAAGCTACACAAAAGGCAGATGAGAAAAATTCCTTAAAAGGCAGGATTGGCCAGCTGGAAAAGGAGATAAAAGCTCTCTGAAGAAAATAACTCCTTCAAATGCAGAATGGAACTAAAGGAAGCTGATCACTTTGTGAGAAATCAGGAAGAAATAAAACTGTACCAAAATGAAAAAATTAGAAGAGAATATGCAATATCTCCTTGGAAAAGCAACTGACCTCAAAAACAGATCCAGGGGGCGGCTAGGTAGCATAGTAGATAGAGCACTGGCCTTGGAGTCAGGAGTACCTGAGTTCAAATCCAGCCTCAGGCATTTAATAATTACCTAGCTGTGTGGCCTTGGACAAGCCATTTAACTCCATTGCCTTACAAAAAAAAAATAAACTAAAAATTAAAAATAAATTTTAAAAAATATTTTTTAAATAGATCTAGAAGAATAATTTTTAAATTATTGGGCTACCTGAAAGTCACAACCAGAAAAAGAGCCTAGACTTCATTTTTCAGGAAATAACACAGCAAAACTGACCTGAGATCCTAGAAGCAGAGGGTAAAATAGAAATTGAGGGAATTCACTGATCACCTCCTGAAAGAGATCCCAAAAGAAAAACTCTCAGGAATATTATATCCGAATTCAAAAACTCCCAAGTCAAAGAGAAAATACTAAAAGCTTCCAGAAATAAGCAATTCAACTACTGTGGCTCCATAGTAAAGATTACACAGGATCTGACAGCATCTACATTGAGGGCTCATAGGTCTTGAAATATGATATTCGGTTTGGTTTACAACCAAAAATCAACTACCCAGCAAAAATGACCATCCTCTTTCAGGGGAAAAGATGGACTTTCAATGCAACAGGAAACTTTCCTATTAAAACAACCAGAGCTGAACTGAAAGTCTGATCTCCAAGTACAGGATTTAGGTGAACCATAGAGGGGGCAGACAAGAAGGACTAACTATGAGGAACTTAATGATAAAGAACTGTGTGCATTCCTGTGTGGGAAGAAGATACTGATAACTCATCTGAACTTTCTCATTTATAAGAGCAGTTAGAAGGAGCATATATAGCCAAGGCTCAGGAAGGAGCTAAATATAATGGTATAATATAGTAAAAAGATGGAATCAAGTGGAGTGGAATGGGGGAAGGTGAGGGGGAATGAGTGAACCTTTATTCTCATCAGAAATGGCTCAGAGAGTAAATAACATATACATTTAATAGGGTATAGAAATCTATCTTACCCTAGAGAAAAATGAGAGGAAAGGGATTGGATGGGGGTGGGGGATAGGTGATAGAAGAGAGGGAAGATCATAAGAGAGGGTACTCAGATACAACACACTTCTGAACAGGGACAGGTTGAAAGGAAAGAGAGAATAGAATAGATGAAGAGTGGGGAGAAATAGAGTACAGGGAAATACAACTAGTGATAGCAACTGTGGGAAAAATATTGAAGCAACTTCTCTGGTGGTTATGATGGGGAAGGCAGCTCATCCTGGAGACAGCCATTGGAATCTGAACACAGACTGAAGTTCACTTCTTTTTTCTCTTTATCTACTCTTCAGGTTTCTCATCTTTTTGGGCAGGAGGGGGGGGGGGGTTATGATTACTTTCATAATAAGATTACTGTAATAACATAAAATTAATAAACAAAATGTAATTTTTATTATGGTGCTCTAAGAAATGACAAACAGGAAGATTCCCAAAAAACCTGAAAGGATTTACTAGAACTGATGCAAAGTGAACAGAATCAGAAGAACAATATTCACAGTAATAACAATATCGTTCAATGAATAACTGTGAATGAATGAGACATTCTCAGCAATGCAAAAATTCAAGACAATACCAAAGGACTAATATTAGATTAAAGCATACTATCTCCCTTCAGAGAAAGAACTGATACTGTCTGCATACAGACTGAAGCATGGCATTTTTCACTTTCATTCTTTGTCTTTTATTAAATATGGAAATGTTTTACATGATTTCACATAAATAACCTATATCTGATTGCTTATCAACTCAGGAAAGGGAAAGGGAAGGAGGGATAGAATTTGGGAATTCAAAACTTAAAAAATAATAGTTAAAAATTGGGGGAAAATAAAACATAATAAAAATAACATTTGTTTAGCAGGAAACAATTATAGCAATCTGCTGTTTGATAAACACAAAGAATCCAGCTACTGGGATAAAAACTCTCTCTTTGATAAAAACTTCTGGGAAAATTGGAAGTTAGTATGGAAGAAACTTAGGTTAAGACCAACACCCCATACCCTATTACCAAGATAAGATCAAAATGGATACAGGATTTAGACATAAAAAACAATATTATAAGCAAACTAGAAGATCAAGGAGTAGTTTACCTGTCAGATCTATGGAAAGAGAAGCAGTTTATGACTAAGGAAGAAATGGAGAACATCACTAAAAATAGATGGTTTTGATTACATTAATTTAAAAAACTTTTTTGCAGACAAAACCACTGTAATAAGAGCAAAAGAAATGTAGTAAACTGGGAAACAATCTTTACAACTAGTATTTCTGACAAAGAACTCATTTCTAAAATATACAGAGAATTGAGTCAATTTTTTTTTAAAAAAGCCATTCCAATTTACAAATGGTCAAAGGATATGTAAAGACAATTTACAGATGAGATCAAAGCAATCCATAGTCATATAAAAAATTGCACTAAATCATTACTTATTAGAGAAATGTAAATTAAAGCTTCTCTGAGGTACCATCTCACACCTCTCAGACTGACCAATATGAGCAGAAAGGACAATGATCATTGTTGAAAGGGTTGTGGGAAATCTGGGACACAAATGCATTGTTGGTGGAGCTGTGAACTCATCTAACCTTTCTGAAGAACAACCTGGAACTAAGCCCAAAGGGCAACAAAACCGTGCACACCCTTTGATCCAGCAATACCACTATTGAGTCTACCCTGAAGAGATGATCAAAAAGGGTAAAAAACATCACTTGTACAAAAATATTCATAGCAGCCCTGTTTGTGGTGGCAAAGAATCGGAAATCAAAGTAAATGTCCATCAATTGGGGATTGGCTTAGCAAACTGTGGTATATGTATGTCATGGAACACTATTGTTCTATTAGAAACCAGGAGGGACGGGAATTGAGGGAAGCCTGGAGGGATTTGCATGAACTGATGCTGAGCAAGATGAGCAGAACCAGAAAAACACTGCACACCCTAATAGCAACAGGGGGTGATGTTCAACCTTGATGGACTTGCTTGTTCCATCAGTGCAACAATCAGGGACAATTTTGGAGTATCTTCAATGGAGAATACCATCTGTATCCAGAGAAAGAACTGTGGAGTTTTAACAAAAACCAAGGACAATTCCCTTTAATTTAGGGGAAAAAAAAACAGATATCTTATTGTCTAATCTTGCTATTATCTCTTATGCTTTATGTTTCTTCCTTAAAGATATGATTTCTCTCTCATTGCATTCAATTTGGATCAATGTATACAATAGAAACAATGAAAAGACTGGCAAACTGCCTTCTGTGAGGGGTGGGGAGAGGGAAGTAAGATTAGGGGAAAAATTGTAAAATTCAAAATAAATAAAATCTTAAAAAAAAAAGAATATTGTTATAAGGGTTTGCTCTCTGACAGAGATACTGGGAAAAATAATGATGATAGAAAAAATGTATCAGTAAGAATTTATTTTTAAAAGCTAAAGCCTTGTGTATTGTAAAGGTTAAGACTTGTGTATCTTTGTGTATTGGAAATTTATTCCTTCTCCCCTTAGGAATCTGAGTTAGTATCTTACACGTAGAATCTCAACAAAAGCCTTCAGCATTCCCTTTAAGGGCCTCTGAATTGAGTCAACAGATAGAACAATCTAAGACCCACCTCCTGGATCTTGCCAGACAATTTACATCAATGCCAAGTTAATTATCCCTCAATTTTTTTTTTTGCTTTTACTCCTAAAAACCCACTAAAAAGACATCCCTAAAATAACCTTATAAAGTATCCACATGGGTCCAAGAGCAATCCCAGGGTGCCTGACATCATGGAAGACTCTCCACCTTGTCCATCACATATGACCTAAAAGATAATCAGGAAAACAATCCAATCTCTGATTCTCCTCCCACTCAACTAAATGTCAAACTCAAAAATCCCAAAAGAGCACAAAGGACAACTACCAATCAATGTTTAAAAATACTCACATTGACATTTGTGTGTGCCTTAGAAACACAGTGCCAGGCAGGGGAAGATGAACTACAAACATGACCAAGTCCCTGCCTCAAGGCACTTACATTCTCATACAGGAAGACAAAGTACAGGAGCTGGGTCTAGGAAGTCATAGAATAGCAATAGCTGCTATTTATTCATCTGATTATTGTATCCAAAACAAGAAATGGGGTCCCAGAGAACAGGAACAGGAGGGACACTGGAAAATATACCGGTTATAGAAAAAAGAATTTATTTTTAAAGGGTAAAGCCTTATGTATTGTGAAGGCTGAAACTTGGGTATCTTTGTGTATTGGAAATTTACTCCTTCTCCCCTTAGGGATATGAGTTAGTATCTTACATATAGAATCTCTCAACAACAAAAGCCTTCAGCACTCCCTGGAAATATGGTAGCATCTCTGGCCAGCCCTGGTTTCCTGGAGGTCTGACTAGACAACAAAAGCAGGCTCTCCAGCTGCCTCAATTTACCATATGGCAGCCCGCTAACACAACTCATCAGGCCAGTGCTGCAGCATCTTCAGCCTCTCCCTTGCCACTGGCTCTTTTTTTTCCTGTCTATAGAAAGGCAAATCTCCTTGACCTACAAATGTTCTAGACCCTGCTTGCAACTCCCTACAGAAATAAATCTTCTCCAGTCTATGAGGTATGCCGAAGTATGATCTGCAAATCTCGAAAATCTTTTAACTGAGTCCACAAAGTCAAAATTATTTTCATATTAACACTAAAGCTTATTAAAATACTCTGCCCTTTTCCAACTACATATATGTATGTATATATACATACATATATATGAGTGTGTGTGTGTGTGTGTGTGTGTGACTGGATTCCCGAAATATACTTCAACCAAACATTATCAACAGAAAGAATATAAAAAAAAGATATGAGAAACCAGTTGTCTTGTATTGAAGACATTAAAGAAATTTGAAAAAAATTAAGATAATGCCAAGGCTGTTCAGTATTTTGATTTAGAAATAATGTTATTTTTCACTTAAAACATTCTTGCATAATAGGATTATTGTTATTTTTAATAGTTTAAAACTATCACTTTAAATTCTACTATGATAAATATCTAAACATGCAATCCACATAAAGAAAAACTCTTTGGAATAATCCTTAATAATTGGGGCAGCTAGGTGGCTCAGTGGATAAAGCACCGGCCCTGGAGTCAGGAGTACCTGGGTTCAAATCCGGGCTCAGACACTTAATTACCTAGCTGTGTGGCCTTGGGCAAGCCACTTTAACCCCATCTGCCTTGCAAAATCCTAAAAAAAAAAAAAGGAATCCTTAATAATCTTTTAAACTGTAAAGGGCTCCAGAGATCCAAAAGTCTTGATCATCAAATCACCAATCTATATTCACTGCCAAAATTCTTTTTGAAGCTTTCTTCAATTAACTTCCAAAAGCAAGCTTCTAATCTCCCTATACACTCTACTGTAATTACCTTTAGAAACAACCATTAATTTCTAAGTCCACAAATCTAAATTCTGGGGGTGCTTTGGAGTTAAAAAACAAAGGACCTCAGAGGTCCATCTAGAATCCCCTCTGTAACATCCACAATAAGTGTCTCATCCAATTTTTGATTGATAAAGGGCAACCCTATTCCTTCCAAAGGTAATGTCCTTATGATACTCTCCTGCCTTCCCTCATCAACCCTGCAAAATACTTTTTGCTCCTTTCCATCTCAATCCTATCCCCTTCCTCCCTCTATCTCCAGAGGCACTTCCTATTAGCTTCCATTTCTCTTTTACAGTCAATTTCAGAAAGAACATTCTCTGTCTCCAGTTCCAACAGCTATTGAGGTCTAGAGCACTCATACTTCCCAAGGTTTTTCTGAGTATCAAATGAAATAAATATTTGTAAAGTGCCTAACACAGTACTTGACAAATTATAGGCACTATATAAATTCTAGGTATTATGATTGTTGCTCTTGTTAGAACCAAATCATTTTCCCGAATTTTCATTTTTTCCCCACTAAATTGTTAAAAATGGAACCTTTAATTCCTACCCAAAACCAATTTCCTCTTCTTTAATTCTGTCCTTAATCCTAGTAACTTGTGCTTGAAATCAGAGAATATCTGATTCTGACTTTCTAAATTGCTTGGTTATCCTTTATTTTTTCCTATTAACCTCCCAATTTTTCTACAGCCCCCATGCAATGCATTCATTAGTTATTTCCCAAAATTTCTCATAAAACTTTATTTTTGTTTCCTAATTTATTTCCTCTACCAAACTCTTAAGTTCTGCGAGGACAAAAACTATGTCTATGTCTGATTTGTCTTTGTCTCTAAAACATCTAGTACAGTGACCTGATAGTAAGCACCCAAAAACAAAACAAAACAAAACAAAAAAAAACCCAAAAACAAAACCCTTGTATTCCAAGGACACATTATTGTACAATGCTAGAAATGTAAGAATCATTACAGAAAAACAATCTGGAAGCAAATTTAAAAAGTTATCAAACTATACACTGTTGCTTATGTACTGCAAGGGTGGGAAAAGACAAAAGGAAAAGTCTTTTGAAATCAAAATCATTTATAGCAATACTTTTTGAAGTAGCAAGCACTAAGAATTCAGAAGTATGGAAAGGTTTACATGAATTGATGCAGTGATGAGCAGAAATAAAAACAATATGCAAAATTGACAAGGTAAATGGAAAGACTAAATCAACATCATGACCATTCAAGAATTCTGGCCAGGAGAAGAGGTGAGCAAAAGCAATATGAAGAGACAGGGAAACTAAAGATGTGAAAATTCCATTATGCTGTCAACTTAATTTATGCATTGGTTAGTTTTCCTTAGAGTGCTTCTGGGCTGTTCCCCTCCTAGCCTCCTGCCTCTGGCCTCTTATTCTTGTGTGCAAAGGATGGCTAGCTAGATAATAAGGAGAGAGCAGGGATACAATAATTAAGGAAATGAAGATATAAAAGCAAATTATCAATGAAAAGAATCCTATCAGCAACCCATCCAGTTAGGACTCCCTTCACATTTAAACTAGTACAGTGGCTTATCTTGTTCTCTGCTGCCAAAATAATCATTCAAAAGCATACTTTAATTACCCAATACAAGTTTCTTGTTTTTATTTAAGACAATGGTTTAAGTGACTTGCCCAGGGTCACACAGCTAGGCAATTATTGTCTAAGGCTGAATTTGAACTCGGGTCCTCCTGACTCCAGGGCTCGTTCTCTATCCACTGCACAACCTACAAAATATGAGCTCCTTTGACTAGTACTCAAGTCTCTGCAAAGCTTAGCTTTATCATATCCTTGAAGGTCTTTCCCAGTAACTTGAGATGGCCCTCTAAGGTAACTTTCCACCTATTCTGTATGTAACTTGCATATACTCATTTATTTACATGTTTTCTTCCCAATTAAAAAGCTTTTCCTCTTCCCTAATCTAGTAAATACTATCTCTGTAAATCCAAGAACAAATAAAGACGTATAATAAAGAAAAGTTCAAAGATTTTCCAATAAGATCAAAAGTAAATATTACCACCACTATTTATTCAACAAGAGTGCTAGAAATATTAGCTATAAGAGAAAATGATAGAATAAGCATGGTCAAAGAAGAAAATTTATTGCTTGCTTGTTTATTTATCTTATAAAAAAGCAGGAAAAAAACTTAAAAAACTGATGCAAAGTGAAATGAAAAGAACCAAGAAAACACTGTATACAGTAACAGCATAATTGTATAATTATGTGAAAGACTTTTAATTTTCCTCTCAGCAATATAATTCCAAGATAATTAATTCCAAAGTATTCATGAGAGAAAATGCTGTTCATATCCAAAATAAGAACTGATATAATCTGAGCACAGAATACTACTGAAGAATACTATTTTTACTTTATTTTCTTTGTAGTTTTTTTCCTTTTGGTCTTTTTCTTCTTTTACTACATGACTAATGTTTTACATGACAGCACATAAACAACCTATATCAAAATGCTTACTATTTAAGGAAAAGGGGAAGAAAGAAAGGGAAGAAGAAAAATCTAGAGCCCAAAACTTAGTAAAAAACAATGTTTAAAATTGTCTTTCCATATAATTGGGGGAAAATTCTATTAAAAAAGATAATTCCAGAAAATGTCTTCCATTCCTAAACAAAATAACTACATTTTATTAGAGATAATATACTCTTATTAGCCCTACTTACTCTTTGATGAAAATTAATCAGAAGGATAAGTTCTCAGGGGCGGCTAGGTGGCGCAGTGGATAAGGCACCAGCCCTGAAGTCAGGAGTACCTGGGTTCAAATCCAGCCTCAGACACTTAATAATTACCTAGCTGTGTGGACTTGGGCAAGCCACTTAACCCCATCTGCCTTGCAAAAACCTAAAAAAAAAAAAAGGTGCTCTCTCTCTCCCCACTCCCCTCCCCCCCAACTATTCTCCCTTTCTTTTCCTAGCAAAGCAGATATAAAGCCAGGCCTGAAGTCAGGAAGACAATTCAAATCTGGCCTCCAGCACTTACTGTGCGACCATGGATAAGTCACAACTTCTGTCTGCTTTCTTTACTGTACAACAAGGATGATAACAGCATCTGTCTCCCCTGGTTGTTATGAGAATCAACTGAGATAATAATTGCACAGAGAAAGCATATGAAAGTTAGCTATGATTACTATTGTTTCCCCTCATCCATCAATTAGTTTTCCAAATATAGCTCTATTAACAAAGTAGTAGAGTTTCTAAGGTGTCTTCCCATCTTTATAGCCCTTTCTAATAATAATAATAATAATAATAATAATAATAATAATACCGTGCTCCTCTAGTCTATCACTTTAATCATAAAAAAAAAATAAGAAAAATGAAACTTCCAAGTCATCAACATTTTAAGGTTACTTTCTCTAACCTAACTCCTAGACTTCCACCTTGAGTCTCTTCTCCTCTTCACAAATATATTCCAGATCTCTTTCTGGACAATCAGTGCACCTTTTGTTCTTAATGAACAAACACTGCCCAAACACAAAAACATGAACTGCTTTTGCTGAAAGCTTGGAAAGAAAAGAATGTTTTTTCTATTTTCTGCAAACTTCTTCACCCAAAACTAAGAGTAAAGAAAGATAAAACGCACAAGGTCATACACAAATAAAAATAATAAAATGTTATCTCTACATTGTTTCCAAAAATATTACTAGAGAACTGCTTTTATCATAATCCACCAGAGGAATACTAAAAGAACAGTCAAGTAAAAAAAGTATTTAAGCTATGTCAAATGAGGCAATATATGAAATCATTGAGAATTTCAATGTGAGCAATACTATAAGCCTACAGATTTAGTAAAAAAAGTAAAAATCTAAACTGAAATTTTGAGTATTTTCTCAATTTAAAAAAATCCCAGCATGAACACATTAAGAAATTTCTCTATCATATGCAACTCAGACATGACCAGATAATTCAACCTTTTTATCTATTTCTAGATTTTTTTAAATCCAGAGAAAATGCTAAAGAATTCCAATTTTAATTTTATTGTTTTCAGATGTTCAAAAGAAGTCAACAAATAGTTAAGTTCTTCAAATATTTCCGAGTTTTCCATTTTTTTTTTAAATCTATTTAAAAACCACATTTAAATATTCAGTCCAAATTTTTTCTCTAGGACTTTAAAAAGAAACTAGACAAAATACAACTAAAAAGTTATACTAAGCAGGAGAAATCTATAACAGGTTAATGTTTAAATGAACACAGCCCTTACCACTCTTGCTGCTCTTTCCTGAGACTCACATTTCCTGCAAAACCAAGGTCCAGTGGGTACTTGAACAATGCCATAGCAAGCTGTTAAAAATAAAAATAAAATGGTTTTTAACAAATATAAAAAAAATCAAAATTCTTGCAAAACCTGTGCTATACTATAATTATTCAATAGAATAGGATAAATGAATGGTACTTTGATGAATGATTCTAGATAGCAAAAGAACCCAAAATATTATAATTTAACTTAAAATTTTATATGTGGCATTGCTTTTTAATCGGTACTAAAATGTCACTCATGAATTTAAATGGATCTTAGCAAAGATACGGTCATCTTGTCAAAATTAACACAATTCATTGGATTTTAGAAATTCAGAACTTTATTCTCTCATTTTAGCATCAACTTGGTCATAGCAAGTTGCATTCCATATTACACTTTTATTAAATGAAAAGATTTGCAAAATGCCCTTTAAAATTGACTAAATAGGACAAAGAGAAAAAAATGAAGTCATCCCAAACTTATTAATCTTAACTTTAAATATATAAATAAAACTATAAAGTTGGCTCCAATGCCTCTACTTGCAGTGCTCTGAATTACTATCATCCTATTTTTATTTCTAAACACACAAATACATATGTAAACTAGTTAGACACTCGAGCCATAACTTGACTGGAAACTCCAGCTACGTGATTTTAATGAAGTTAGTCATAAATGTGATGATTTTCAAATATACAGTCAGATTAAAAACAGTACAAAGAACACGGCAGGTGTCCAATCGACTCTAAGCCCTCAGTGCAGTTTGGGTAAGGCAGATTATACTACATAATCCAAAATATAATCCAACATTCTTAAAGAATCACGTTTCATGGTGGTGAGTTGGTAATGTCAAATTCTAAGCCGTAAGAATATGGCCAAAACATAGAATGTCTCCAGCTAGAAGCTTACTAAAACGTTTCAGGTTAACGAGGCCTTTTTACCAGCGTTTCATACCCATATTTCATGCACGCATGCTAAAAAAACAATACGTATTAACCAGTGTATTTCTAAGTAAATTTTTCCAAGTTGTCAAAGGGCCTAACGTTCGATCAATCAGTGCTGAAAAGGGGAACATTTACTACTCAATTCTCTCCTGATCTCACGCTACTACTTCAGCCAAGTGCAAATACAGGCAAAAGTAAATGTATTACAAGTCAAGCGTCGATTGTTCTTCCTTCTCACTCTATCACACCGCCCCGCGTGTCTGTGTGTGTGTGTGTGTGTGTGTGTGCGTGTGTGTATGTGTGTGTGTGCGTGTGTGTGTGTGTGTGTGTGTGTGTTCAGGTACAGGGTGAGCCCGGTGCGTGCCCCACGGCAGCCTAACCCCGGAGCCCCCCCCCCCGTTTCCGTTCTGCGTGGGGGGGGGCTCGCTGACAGCGCCCCGGCGCCCCTCCCCCACGTGGCCCGGCCGCAGGGCCCCGCCGCCCTCCCCTCCCCCTCCCCTCCCCTCCCCTCCCCTCCCCCTCCCCGGCTGGCGGCGGCTCGGCCCCGGCCCGGGCCCTGACAGCGCGGCGGCGGCGGCGGCGGCGGTTGGCCGGCCGGCCCGGCTTTACCTTGGTGCACGGCGACGCTGCAGCCGTGGCCGTCGCAGTACACCAGCGGGTTCTCGGCCCAGCCTCTCTCGTCTGAGCAAACGCAGCAGCCTCCAATCATCTCCTTCATACTATGGGAGCCCTCGTCCTCCAGTGACACGGGCCGGTCGCTAGAGACCATCTGCGGGGGAGGGGACACAGCGCTGAGGGGGCGCCCCGCGAGGCCCGCGCCGCCGCCCCCCGCCCGCCGCGCCGCGGCCGCTCACTCGGGCTCCGCCGCTCGTCACTCGCGCTCCGCCCGGGAGCCGGGAGCCATGTCCGCGCCGACTCCCTCCCCCCTCCCCCCCGCCCCCTCCGCCCGCGCTCCCCTCCCCAGCGCCGCCCGGGCCGCTACGGCAGGAGCCCGGAGAGGGCACGCATAGCCACTAGGCCTCCGCACAGGCGCACTGGGGGCTCCCGCGGGGCGGCGGGGCGCTGGGAGGGGACCGAGGGAGCTCGCTTCCTCTTTGGCGTCCCCCGGCGTGCGCGCCGCCTCCGCCCCCGGGAGCGCGGGGGGGGGGGGGGGGAACGTGCGCGCCGCCGGCGGCGCGGCGCGGCTTCCGGCCGCCCCTCCCGGAGACGGCCGCGGGCGGGGCGGAAGCGCGCCCGGCGTGCCCGCGCCCACACGCGCGTGCCCGCGCCCGCACGCGCGCGCCGCGTACGAGCGGGGCGTCGGGTCAGTCTCCTCCTCCGCGGGCCTAGGAGCTCGGCCGGGAGAGGCTCGGGCCAGTGCGGACGGCGGCCCTCCCTCCGTCCACCCGAAGCGGCCCTTCCCGGGCACGGCCTCGCCCGGCCGGGGGGCCACCGCGGCGCCGCCAGCGCCCGAACGCCCACGGTGCAAACTGCCCAAAGTTAGCAGACCACGTGGAGAGCGGCTCTGCCCAGGCAGCCCCCCGCCGCCTCCGCCGCGCTGCCACACGAACCTTGGGACATCTTCATCTGCAAGGCCCAAACCGGGGGCCGGCCTTGCACGTGGTTCCTCTGCCCTACCTAGAACGCCTTAATCCCAAGAGGTGCCTTCAATGCATTCTTTCCGACTCAACATGCATCTACTCACTCTTTCCCAAAGCCACTCTGGAGATTTATATTATTTAGATAGGAGGGGACTGTCTTGATACACACATAAACAAAAACGAAGTGGACCTAGATTGTTTAAGAGCCCAACAACACACAGAGCACAGTCACATTCACTTCATGTGAGTCCAGCGTCGGATTCGAAATGAGATCAATGTCATAAGGGTAGTTTAACATAATTTCCTTCTATATCAGTCAACCCGTCACATACTTTCCATAAAAATTAGAATAGGGGGAGCGGTTTAAAAATAGTAGGCATGGTTAAAAAGCAAGTTTGCATTTAACTTATCACATACTTTCCATAAAAATTAGAATATGGGGAGCGGTTTAAAAACAGTAGGTATGGTTAAAAAGCAAGTGTGCATTTAACTTTTCACACTTTCCATAAAAATTAGAATATGGGGAGCGATTTAAAAATAGCAGGCATGGTTAAAAAGCAAGTTTGCATTTAACTTATCACATACTTTCCATAAAAATTAGAATATGGGTAGCTGTTTAAAAATAGTAGGTATGGTTAAAAAGCAAGTTTGCCTTTAACTTATTACATACTTTCCATAAAAATTAGAATATGGGTAGCTGTTTAAAAATAGCAGGCATGGTTAAAAAGCAAGTTTGCATTTAACTTATCACATACTTAACATAAAAATTAGAATATGGGTAGCTGTTTAAAATAGTAGGTATGGTTAAAAAGCAAGTTTGCATTTAACTTATCACATACTTAACATAAAAATTAGAATATGGGTAGCTGTTTAAAAACAGGCATGGTTAAAAAAAAGCAAGTTTGCATTTGGGGTTTAATAACTTGCAAATTGCAGGTGCAGAGTTGGTATTCATGGCAAAATAACAAAATAGTGTTGATTAAGAAATGTATAATTATTTCAAGTAAAAAAAAAAAGATAAAGGAGTCCTACTTCTATCCCTCTTCATATAAAAAATCTTTAGTTTCAAAAGGGATCCAAATATTTTTGTAACCAAAAACAATGGAAACCATTTCACTAATTCACTAGAAATTCACAGCAGAATTATAATGCTCATACATACACATGGAGAACAATATGGTTTTTAAAAGAAAAAGGGCATAGAAATTCATTAAAATCTAATAGTGCACAAGAAGCAGGGGAAAATTTTAATTGACCAGTCTTCTTGGCAATATCAGTAAATTTAGAAAATTTTATTGCAATTAATGTTTATATGTAAAATGTGATCTCTTCCTTTTGGAATAGTAATAGTGCATATTCAAACATATTATAGATATATCTCTAATTCATTGGTGTGTGTGTAAAACCAAAAACTGCATTCAAACAATATCACCTTGCTCCATATATGCCATTTAACTGTATCCTTTATCTCTATACTAATACAATGGAATACCAGTTCAATACCCAATTGCTGCCCAGACTCCTAAAGTGCAGTAATTCCCAGTTAAGATCAATGTGAAACTTCCCTTCTTCAAAAATGCAGACAAGCCTTAATGCACTAAATTATTTAATAATACATTTGTTTTATTTTTAATGGATTGAAGCTTAGTTCTTTTGATGGAATTAATTTATATGAACAGAAGGACTCCATGATCACTACCTTATAGTAGTGGTCTATAATATTTCATAGCAAAATATAGATAACCTCTTGATAGTTGTATAAAATAATCATTTTGAGAAGACCTTTGAAATGAAAAACAGTAAAAAATACATTATCTCAAAAAAAGAATATCAACATCTGAAAATGAACTTTTGTTAATATTATAGTGCCATTAAGTATTGATATAAAGAATCCATTTTTCAGAGAAAAAAATCATCTTTGAAAGCCATTTAATACATCCAAATATAATTGTTAAAATTCAAAGAAAATCTAATGAATCTAAATGAATATGAACTTGTTAGATATCAAACTTTTCCTTACAAGTTACATGTCAGAAGGATATTACTTGAATTTCTCTGAAGAGTAAATAGGAAGATTATTAGGGAATCTTCACGATACAATTCATGCATTAACATTTTTCCTTTGTTTACATGCAATTCTAGACAATTTGTAAAGTGCTGCATTCAGTAATAGTTCTTGGTACTTCTAAATAACTGAACATTAATTATACTTCCATCCAGAAATTCTTAAACATCAACTGAACTGGTTTTTGTCTATTTGGAGGGGTTTTTGAAATCTTTTTGTAGGAAAAAAAAAAGAATGGTGATGAAAATAATCAAACTAGAATTCCTAGATTAAGTTAATGAAAAAGAAAATTTGAAATTTTTTAAAACGGTGATATATCATTGCTGGACATATTCTCTTTAAATCCGTTCGACATTCTTGAAACATGTTGAAAAATATATCTAGTACTGGTTGAGTAAGATTAAAACTCAGATTATCTAATATTCCTCTTGATATAAAAGCAGTTACATCAGCGATAGCTCAGCTATTCCTGTGAGCTAATCATTTGATGAATACCATAAGAAGCTCAAGGAAAATATTTTATGATTTGACCTATGACCTAAGCATAATGAAAAATATGAACAATGCTTCTTCTCTTCTATGGAAAGTAAAGAGTCCTTAAATTTTTTTTCTTTATTTCTTAACTTTTGTTGATTTCCTTTTGGGCCTTCATTTTGGTATGACTTTAAAAAAGTATATACTTAAAAGAAAATATTCAGAACAATAATTGCTTTACATGTGTTAATATTGTTCATGTTTGTCCCTTTGAAATAAATCATTCTTGATTATCTTATTGGTAGACATTGTAGCAAGCCTAATCAAAATACATTTTGATCAGATATGTGTATAAAAGTGAAAGAATAAGCCACATGACCACTTTTCACAATGTATTTTCTTAACTCATGTCTTTGACCTCAGCAAATGGTGTTTTAAATGGTATACTGGCACAGATCCAGCAATTATTTCTAGCCATAATCAATAATAGAGTTCATGTAGCCACATAACCTAACTTAGACAGTCTTTCTTCACAGTACTTAAGTTAGAAAACTTCAGTTAGGAAAAGGCAATTTCTACTTTATATAATAGGAGATACTTAGAGAGACCATTACAACAATAATGTGGTTCCCTGATTAATTAGAAAGGGTTTTTTGTTTTGTTTTGTTTTGCTTCTCTACCTATTTGATCCCCCAAAATCCAGACCTTTTATCTATAGACTAGTTGGGAACACATTTACTAGTTTGGCTAAAATTTGAAAGTTGAATCATACATTATTTTGGCATACTAATTTGCTATTATATCTTAAAGAGAGATACATTCATTCATACTCACATCTTATACTGTGAATCATTTTAGATATACACATTTATTCCACATGTATATTATAGTACTCCCAGTATCATAATTGGCATATTAAAGTAATTGTTTCAATTGAGTTTTTATAATTGGAGAATCACCTTTCTTGGTTTTTGACAAATTCCACTTAAGAAAGAGTAACAGACTTACTAAGTAGCCTCCAAGTTCTATAGTATCTGTGGCCTAGCACATAGTAGGTTCTCAATAAACAGTTATATTGAATGAATAAACCACATTGATATTTAAATTTTAATTTCAGGACCAGATTTAATGTTAAGTGTGAAGTGATATTTAGCTTTCTAGGAACAATATTAAACTGCAATTTTTAATTAAGGAAAAGTATTAAAATGAAAGCTCCTGATAGGCTATTAATCTCATTCAAGATTCTCTATTGTTTGTGAAGCTACAGATGATGGATTTTTATTTGCCAGGTGATCTGTAATTCTCTACACTTAAACAGTCCTAAAATACTAAACACTTTTTTGGTCTATAAATGGTAATTATGTTACAAAAGACCTCCAAACTTCAAACCATCACAGTCAATATTATTGTGTTAATCCCAGGAAATCTCCAGTTAGTAAATGGGTAAATTTAAATCACATGAAATTCAAGTGAAATATTTTCTTAAAATCAGAGACTGATATTCATTTGGAAAATTTGACTAGATAAGAATGAGAGTAGAATTAAGGCTGTTGCATTTGCATCTGATTTCTGATGATGCGTTATATTGACTACTTCCATTTTTCTATCAAATACCATGTAATAAATTACCAAGGCAGAGAGTAAATCAGAAGCCTATCTTCATATTCTTTTGTCTCTCACATAACCTGTATAAAAATTTCAACCTTTTACTGTGGGTTAGAAAATTCATGTTTAGGCCAGGGTAGCAATAGTAAATGATTGTATGCTTTGCATTTTTCAAAGCAATTATCCAAATAATGTAATAGTATGTTATTCTACAAAAAAACCACATTTCCATTTTCCCTAGTACTATAAAGATTTGCATCTCTGTCATGATTAATTCCCAAAGAAAGTAACACATTTTGGTTTCTAGAAACTGTTTAAAAAGATAAAAATAACTCTAAAAGGAGTTTAAGGAAGAGAAAAGATGGTGATCATGAAAAAGAGGAAAATCCGTTTATTAGAAGAGAACTTGATCTGACTGAAGCAGCCAGGATTGCTGTTCATCTTGGATGAAACTGACTTGCAAATGCAACTTGGACAAAGCAAGGTTACTTTTTTTTTATTTAAAATGTTTTTTCTCTTCAAAAAAAGGTCACCACTTCCTAAATTCAGAAAACAGGCCCAAGAATATGTTAATTAATTACATTGTTTCCCGGGGGGGGGGGGAGTTGACAAACATAATTCCAACATTATACTTAAAAAAAAACACTTTGATTAATACGTTACGACTGATTGTCAAGCACCTAATTTCGAATTTTAAAATCTGCAATGTGTATAATTTTATCCTTTGAAATTGTATGATAACAGTGCCAACGTCTAACATGACCCCATAGGGTGAATCTTATGAAGCTTAACATTCCTGGCGAATTAAATGCGCCAGCCTGGGATCCCGTTTTGTCAATCTTAACTGTGGTCCTTCCAAATCGGAATGTGGGTGATTTTTATATGGTGGGATTTCCCCCCAATTAAAAAAAAAGCAGTGGTCCTTGATGCATGGAAGAGTAGGAACTGGGGGAATACGTAAAATCAAAGAAAAGGAAGAGGGAAGAGGGACGAGCAAGCCTGCCCAGAGTCCTCTCCCCCAGTCTCCGTTCAACCCAGCCCCCTCCCCTCCATCCCCCACCCCCCGATTGTTCTCAGCTCTTCTAGCTGTGGTGGTGGGCAACGTCTATGTTTTATTCTAAATGATACACGCCTGGGACTCAGGATCTAAATACGATTCCCCTAGCTTTCAAATGCCAGTACAAAATTCAACGCCGGGATCATCAGCTAGGAAATCTCCAACTGATGCTAATTTGCTTGGAAGAGGAAGGTCCCGAACGAAAA